>NW_011500027.1:209171-376292 GCF_000495115.2 Populus euphratica | reverse complement strand
ATATATATATATATATATACATGGAAATGATGACTCCTTGCCGTCTTTGCTGAAGGTTGTCAGTTGATAATTAAGGGAGAAACGTCGTGCTTTTGTAGTAAAACTTGGGGTGAAAATAAAATAAAATGATGAATATAAAAATAAAATAAAAATATTATTCCCTTCAAATAGAGAAAAATCTTAGAAAAAACAAAAAAAAAAATTAATTAAGAAAACTATTTATTTTTTCAAAACACTTTTATATCACTTGAGAGTTAACATGTATAATATGTAATCCGAGTATTAAACAAACAATAAATCTCATAACTATAATAGCTATAGCATTATTATGTTTGATTTTCTCAACATCTCCCCGTCCCCGGGATAGACTAAGCTCTTGCAATATCACAGCACCGAATTCTTAGCACTACATCAAACCAAGTCTTGTTACGTATGAGATTTTTTTCATATCATATATTATGCTAGACACACACACACACACACTTTTACTATTTAATTCTCTTTCGTTTTAAATATATGTGTTCATTTTAAATGCGATTCTTTTCTTTCTTAGAACCTTAAATTGAATTATTGAAAATATAGATTACTTCTCCTCTGATAAATAAATAAAAAAGCCAGATTTACTTATATTTTAACTATTATACTGATATATTTATTTTTTCTGAACGAATCAGCAATACAAGTTTTAAATAATTGTACTAATTTACAATCTACCATTTCAAAGGTGGATACTCTATGTCTATCTAGTGCTAAACAACAACAAAATCCTAGATATGATCATGATATGTAAGCTTTTGAATTTTTATTTCATAATCATTCATCTAGATTTTTTTTTCCCGATTATTTGGATAAAACTAGCAAACAAATGACGTACGTCTAGTTGCTCTACAGTAATGTTCTTTGTTAATGTGATGTTTTTGTCGCTATAGAAAACAACATTATTTATTTATTAATTTTAGATAATGAGAAAGCTGCTGGCCGTGTGTAATGATCAGTGTAAATCTTCTTATGGGATTGACATGCAGCAACTAGAGCCGAATTTAGGTCGCCATTGAAGGTGGGAGCTAGTTCAGTTCAATTATTGCATGTGGGGACACCCTCATCCAATTAATGCAGGAACATCAATTTGCTCACTTCGATCGTTTTTGTTCATCTTTATCCTTTGGTTTCGCATATCAGGTCAGGCATCAACTTGATAGCCACTATAACAGGGCTACGTCCAATGAACTCAGCCTTTTGTAACAATTAGTTACTTAGACGTGAAGATGCATAATCTTCGTACGAATTTAATATAGATTTTATTGCTTATTTGATATAATTCACTTAAAAAAAAAAGTTACAAGAAGAAAATAAGATTTATGATATACCAAAAATAAGAATATATTCACTTCATATTTTTCTCTTTTATTAGTTAGTGTTTTTTTTTAAGTGAGTCACATGAAGAAACTAATAATAAGTTTGGTTGAGTAATAGGAAATTTTATGAAAAAGAATCACATGACAACCATCAAATTTAATGAACTGATTTTTATACAATTAGCGTTGTTCCTTTTCATTTTGACTAAATGAGACTTAATTGATTGCATATATGTGTGCTAATTAGTGACCATATTTCTCAAAATTAAATTCCTTCTATTCTTCTTACATTCCACTATTCCAGCCGCGTAAGTACTGTTCAGGTTGTGGATCGAGTCACTGTCCTGTTATTAATGACACGATGCATAAAGAGGCAAATAAATAATTGGATTGGATTAAAAAAGAGAGAAGAAGTTTATGCTACATTTAAACTCTTTTTCCCTTGGCATGGGTATTTTTTTCTATAGGAGACCATAAATTAAAGACATTTATAAGAATGGAAAGCAAAACGCGAAGTGGGTATTTTTCTGTTTTTGATTTCTGCTACTAAGAAATGACTTGGAAATATGATAATGGTTGTAATTATTAAAACAAAATAAAATTAGAAATATAATTTAAACTTATTAAAGAAAATTAAATTATAGGTCGAATAGACAATTAGTTTAGTCAATTATTGTAATTGAATCTTTAATTATTTGTTTTTTTATTTAAACTTAATAATAGACAGCAATATAAGAAATTAATACTAAATTATCGGCATAAATTGTAAATTCTACTTGCTCTTATATATACAATAAATATATAATTCTCTTCATTGTATCATAGCATTAATCTAGGTATCAAAATAAAACACAAACCCTTTAACTGACTTTTATAAGAGACGAAGACAAAGGAAGCATGGTTTCAGGCACTAGATAGAATCATCTTTATCATTGGCTTTACCTTCACCATTCAAATCAACCCGGCGTTGTCTTTGTGCCACAACCTTTGGTTAAAAACAACTATAGCACATAGATCCAACCCATGATTATAGCTCTAGCAGTCAGAATTAAGATTGGATTCATAGATGGCTCAATAAAGGAGCCTGATAAGAAGAAACCAGATGAGTATCAATAATGGAATCAGTGTAATATTTTGGTCAAAACTTAGCTGCTAGGATTTATGTTCAAAGAGATTGCTATCAGCGTTATCAACTGCAACAATACCAAACAAATGAGGCTTAATTTACAAGAATAATTCTCACACGTTAATGTGGTTCAATTACTTAATGTTAAGAATGAAATTCATGACTGAGTGCAAAGTAATATGTCTATAGGATCCTACTTCACAAAACTGAAATGTTTATGGGGTGAACATAATACACTATGCACCTTTTCAACATGCACTTGTGGATCAATTAAGAAAGTGGCTACATATTTGGACACATAGAAAACCATGATATTTTTTATAAGTCTTAATGATTCATATGTAGGTGTTTAAAGCAACACTCTGCGGCAAGATCCAATACCCATAATAAACAAGGTATATTCACTAGTTTTTCATTATAAGAAGCAATCACAAGTGACAATCGGGAACTAAAACCATGAGACTAAAACTAAACTAAGACACTCCAGATGTCAACAAACCACATTATCAAGGATTGTCGCGAGAGACACTCCAGATGTAATGGAACAAACCACATTATCAAGGATTGTCGCGCACATCTCATATGCACTTTCTGCCGCTAGAAAAGACATGTGGTTGAATATTGTCATAAGAAGAAAACAGTGATTGAAGTTGAGTTTAATGCATTAATTTCCAAGAGAAATCTAGTTACATCACACATGAATGGAAAAAAGGAGATGAATTTCCCTTTCAAAGCTGAAGAATGAAAACAAATACTCAATATGTTAAAGACTAAAATATCATCTCCAAATCATATTAGTAATTGTTCAACATATGATAAGCTCTCAAGTAAAGCCTTTTCACTTATTTTTAATGGCAACAGAGTACATAAATTTTGGATAATGGATACACAAATCATATGATTTATGATCCAAACCTGCTCACACACTCAAGACTTGTTAATGGCTGCACTGTTGAATTATCGAATGGATCAGTAAAACAATTAACTCACGTAGGCAGAGTTCATTTATCTTTTTATTTGATTTTTGACAATGTTTTATGTGTCTCATATTTATGATTGAATTTAATTTCAATCACTAAACTAGCATTTAATTCCTCTTCCATAACCATTTTTCTAAGCCAATTTTATATGATTCAAGACCTATGTTCGGGGAAGATGATTGGGACGGGAATTGAATGGAAAGGTCTCTACTTTCTCAACGGAGCTGAGAAAGGAACATGTAACCATACCAAAACTCCTAACCCAAACCTTTGGCATTACCATCTTAGGCATCCCACAACCAAAGTCTCTCAATTATTTCCTAAAATTAATTCTCATTCTAATAACAAATGCTCGATTTGTCTATTAGCAAAACAAACTAGACTTTAATTCTTTAGCATTACCATCTTAGGCATCCCTCAACCAAAGTCTCTCAATTATTTTCTAAAATTAATTCTCATTCTAATACCAAATGCTCGATTTGTCTGTTAGCAAAACAAACTAGACTTTAATTCTTTTCAAGTGTTATTGCTACTACATCTCCGTTTGATTTAATTCATGTTAACATTTAAGGCGGTTATAAAGTTACTTTTATTTCTAATCCAAAATATTTTATTACTATCATTGATGATTACACTAAATGCATATAGGTATATCTTATGAAAAACAAATTAGATATTAGGGATCTTCTAGTCAACTTCATCCACATGGCTAAAAATCAATTTGATTCCAACATCAAAATGATTTGTAGTGACAATGGTCTTGAATTCAAACTTGAAAGTGTTTATGTTCACAAAGGTATTATTTATCAAACTAGTTATATTAATACTTTACAATAAAATGCCATTACCAAACACAAACATAGGTATTTTTTAAATATAGCACGTGCCTTACTTATTCCAACTAGTCTTTCAAATTAATTTTGAGGTGATGCTATTCTTGCTTCCGCATCTCTTATAAATCAAACACCAACCCCCATTCTCTATGGAAAAACAACATATAAAAAACTCTTCTCCACAGTCCCATATGACTCACACTTGCAAGTGTTTGGTTGCTTATGTTTTGCTTCCATCTATACATAAAGTAGCTTAAAATTTGATCTTTAAGAATCTCGGTGTATCTTTCTTAGATATCCTTATAGGAAAAAAAGATATCGAGACTTTGATCTAGCTACAAAAAAAGGAATAGTCTCAAAAGATGTTATTTTCTTTGAAAACATATTTACTTTCTGTATACCTGCATCACATACTACTCTTGATGCCCCATCATTTCCACCTTTCACTCTCACTTTGTTTTTATATTTAGACACAAATTTTGAACCCACTTACCCACATACACCTTATATAATTCTTTCTACCGATCCTTTAGATCTCCTTACCGAGCCTTTATCTCCAGCCATCTTCATCCTATAAATTATTGATTTATCTACCTTAGAAACCCTCTCTTCCCCTATGCCTATTCCTCCCTTTTTGTCATGGTTATCATTTCATTACTACCCTTTCATACTTGTAGGATTTTATCTTACCATGACTTTTTTTTCAAAGCCTGTCATGGCATCCTCCATGAACCTAGTTCACACTTCAAGTATTGTGTATCCCCTCTTTACTTACTTATCTTATGCTCACATTTCTCCTACTCACAAGGCTTATATAGCTTAGTTTACTCTCCTTAAAGAACCCACTAGTTTTTCACAGACTATTCAACTTTCTTAGTGACATAAAGCCATGCACCATAAGTTTGCTGCCTTATAAGCCACTAGAACTTAGAGTTTGGTACTATTGTCATCCTGTAAATAACCAATCAGCTATATGTGGGTAAATAAAATTAAGTTGAAAGTTGATAGGACAATAGAAAGATATAAAGCCCAGTTAATGGCTAAGAGCTACAACCAAGTTGAAGGTGTTTATTACCAGGAAATATTTGCTCTCATAACCAAGATAGTCACTGTCCACGTCTCACATAGTGTGATAACTTTACGTGGTTGACATTTACATCAATTACAGGTTAATCTACTTGACTATAACTAGAACAAACTTGACTTATAATGTGCATATCTTAAGTCAATTCGTGGATAAGCCTCGACAACATCTAAAAGCGGCTCATAAAGCGTTGAAATATATCAAACAGACACATGGAAATGCATTTTGTTACCATCTACATGTGCACTTCAGTTATGAGTATTTTATGATGCTTATTAGGCACATTATAAAGACATGTGAATATTAGTTACTAGTTACTACATTTTACTTTGAGAGGCACCCATTTCTTAGAGGACCAAGAAATAAACAATAATATTATGTTCAAATACAGAGGCAGAATATCACTTCATGGCCACCACATGTTGTGAAATTAAATGGTTGAAGAACATTTTGAAGGACACAAAGATAAATCAGACATAACCAGTGACTTTGTTTTGTGATAATCAAACAGAAATGCATATAGAAAAAATTGAAAAATTAATGATTTAAATACCTATATTTAAACTACACATCAACCAATAGATGCTCCAAGCAGCTTGAGACTTTACTTACCAAGTTGGGTGTAATTAATATACATTCCAACTTAAAAAAAGAAATGTTAAAGGAAATCAAATTACAAAATAGACAGTTAGCTTAGTTAAATACTGTAATTAAATCATTAATTATTTATTTTCTTATATAGGCTTGATCATAGGCAACAATATAGGAAATTGATGTTAAACCATCAGTATAAATTGTAAACTCTGCTTACTCTGATATATACAATAAACATATAATTCTCTTCAACATATAATTCTCAGAATTGTGTTATCAAACAAACTTTTAAATATATAAGAGTGATTGATCATAGAAAAAAAAAGCTAAATAGTTTAATTTTCATGCTCATTTGAAAATTGAAAAGTTTGCTACTCCATTTTGAGAGAGAGTGAGAACAACGTCGAACATGTGTTTGGTTGCTATACAAGACATACACATAAAATTTTGTTAAAAAATAGAAATATAAATATAAAATTTTTTGAGTAAATTTTTACTAGAAATAAAATGCATATAAACATAAATCTCCTTAATTTCCACTATCTCCATCTTTCTTATTCTAATAAAATAATCAAATAATATCCAAAGAATTAACTAATTTGAATGGTTGAACCCTCCCATAGTTGGGTTCCACGTCCAAGCTTCCATTCCTGCAATTTTTTTAGGCTACATAGCACTAGGACACACCTTCTAATAAGATAGAAAAAAAGAGATATTACTCACTCTACTAAAAGAACTGGTGTATAATCACACCTTCTTTCTTATTTATATAAAAAGTGAAGGAGCTACTTGATTTATTTTATTTTATTTTTTAATATTTTGATAATTTAAAAAATTAAAAAAATTATATTTGTTTTCTATAAGGCTATCATTATCTTAAATAAACATCTTAATATTTGGTTAGTGTTTAGTTTTACGAGCGTCTAACTCAATTAAATCACTTTTAGCTTCTTCTTTTCAATATCATTCATCTATGTTTCATTGATTTTGAATTTGCCTTTGTAATTTGTCTTGGTTTTGTTTCTATGATGTTAGTGGAGATATAATAAATTTCTTAATATTTGGCTGGTAATCAATTGTATGAGCTTCTTTTTTATCACATCATTAAATAAAAAATTGTTAAACAAGTGGAGTCCATAAACAAGATTATTATTTTGGCGGGTTAAGCCACGAAATCTAAGTTGATCTAATATATCATTGTTTTAATATTTAAAAAATATATATCATCTTAATTTTTTTTAAATCAAATCATGCTTTTTACTAGTCGTTCAGGTTGCTTTTATACCTGCAAAGTAGATTAGGTCACATCATGGCAACTCCCACCTAGGCTAGGATTCAGTCGAGGGGTTTTAAGGTTAACGTATTCAATTGATTTCCCTTTTTTCCTTTATCCTTTTGTTTTAAAATTCCATCTTCCAATTTTTTCTTTCCATCGAATCATTTTTGGGTTTTTTTTTTGTTTAATTTTATCCTTTGACATGTGGTTGATTTGAAATTCATCTTCATAATTTTTTTTGTTTGCTTTTTATGAATTTATCATAGTGTCAAATGAATATCTCAATATTTGATTGGTACTCAATTTTATAAGTTTTTATTTTTACTATAATATCGTTGTGCAAAAAATAACTTAAAATAAAAAATAAAATTGTTAAACTTAGTGGAGTCTATAATCCTTATCTTAGGTTTGATGGATTACGTTCCGAAACACGTTTCAATCCAATATATCATTATCTTAATATTAAAATAAAAATAATATCATTTTGATTTTTTTAAAGAAATCTAAGTCAAACTTTTTTTCTTAACATCTATGTTTTATTGGACTCACCAAGTCAATTGAATCATGACTAGACAACCCACACATGAGTTAATTATAAACCTAGGTTAGGTAAGGAGTCAATTTGAAAGATTTTAAGGTTGACATGTTATATTGGATTTAATAACAATACTAAATATTTCTTTATGGCTTTGATATTTTTTTCTTGATTTGACTCATAGCATAGCACAAGTCAGTAAACTAGTTTGAACTAAGTCATAATTTATGCTTAAAGTTGTATGGAAGTTGATAGAGGTACCAAAAAATTAATCTAACCTTTGATCACCTAACCTTTGATCATACCAGCCTAACATATAATCAACCATCTCAATGTTTTGTTATCAACCGAACATGTCTAAATCAATAATTAGTCAACCACCTAATGTCTAGTTAAGTCATTCTATATCCAATCAACAAGTCAAACCTTCAATCAAGTGAAGAGAAAAGCGAAAAAGAAGAAGAATGAGGCTGAACAACCCAATCTTTGATCAACTTTAACCCAACTTGGATAAACCTGACATCTAGTACAATTGAACTCTCTTTAGCCAAACCCAACTAAAGGTAGAAAGGGGAGGAGTAGGGGAGGAAATTCAAGCTCAATTAAATCATATACCTAGATTACTCTTTTTCATAAATAAACAATCTCTCTGAAGCAAATATTTCCACTAATAACCATCCCTAAGCCTAACTGACACCTATTTTCTTAGCTTGGATATCCTTTTGACTAGTGACTGCTTTAAACCTAACTTAACATCAACTTTCTTTTTCACCAATACATAAAAAACACTAATTTATCAATTAATAGGAAGTGTGACACACCGATCAATAACTTGACTTTGTTGTAGCCTAACCACCTTTTTCACCAATACATAAAAAACACCAATTTATCAATTAATAGGAAGCGTGACACACCGATCAATAACTTGACTTTGTAATAATGCAAATTTTCTCCATCATTTTTTCTCTCACTTGTATAAATACAACAGGTTACCAAATAAAAATAATAGGCAAACCCATATTTATTTGACTCCATTACTCTCATGTTTCACACTATACTTTTTTTTTTCTTTGCTTCACACATATTCTACTTCATTTGGCTCTATTATTCTCATGTTTAACATCATACTTTTTTTTTCCTTGCTCCAAACATATTCTATTCTTTTTATATTTGCTTACTAAAGCTGAATTTTGACTAAAGTTTTTCATGACTTTATCATAAGTTATTACTGCATGAATTGAGTTTATATTCATCATAAATATTGATAAAACTAGTTTTAAATTCTCTAATATGATGGCAATTATACCCTTTGATTCAAGATTATGCTCTTCACTTTCCACTAAGATTCTTATCCACTAAGATTCTTATCATCTTGCATATATATGGTTTTATAATCACATGAAAAGAGAATAAGATGTAATTGATACATCAAGAACGAAGCATGGTTGCATGAGTATTTTACTTGGTTTCATTATTTATTAAAATATAAGCACTAGGAGGCAAAATAGATTTTTTTTTGTTTCATTGATGATTGAGAAATCAATATATAAATATGGTTTAAATTATGAACCAAATAATTATATATAATTAAATTTATCCAAATCATTTATTTAATAAATAAAATTTAAAATGTGAATCTTTTCATATTTAATAACACAATCATAATTATAAAATGAAACAATTAATAATATATTCTTCATAAAGTAATGTGAGCAAATTTAATTAGTTTTAGATGGTGAACTAGTTCGTGTAAATGAATGACAGCCTTTTCAAATCTTTTTTCATATTTAATAACATATATAACCATATTTCATGGAAAGAAATAATTATCAATAATATATTCATTATAAAATTATGTTAAATTCAATGATGTGTAAACATCCTATCAGTTTGATCAACAATTTTAGATAATAATTTTAGATAATGAATCGTGCATGTAAATAGATAACAACCTTAATTTTAAGATATTATTTTTCTTTTTATATTATTTTTTGGTTTTATGAAAGATTAATTTTTTTTCTATCCCACTAACTTGAGGTTTAGATTTTAAAACTAAAAAAAAATAGTATAATTTATTATTCATGGTATCGACTTAAAATTATTAACCATTTAGGAGAGTAGTAGCTTCTGTGGTTATTCCAAATGCAATGTATACATTATTTAATAAGAGGTTTATATTAAATTAAAGTTGTAGGCCTTCCGTAAAAATAATAATGTGACCGCAGGTAAAAAAAATAAAAATTATTATTTTTATATAAAAAGTTGATAATTTTTACTTTTTCATGTGAAAATAATAGTATAATTGTAGATAAAAAAAATAAAAATTATGAGCTTTTCATATAAAAAACTGATAATTTTATCTATCTAGATATTACATAATCCTTCAAAATCTACACACAGATTTCCTCGTATCATGGTTGGAGAAGAAACTTAATTTATATATATATATCTGTGTGTGTATCATGGTTGGAGAAGAAACTTAATTTTGCTTTAATATATATATATATTACTTCTTTTTAGAAAAATGCGGACTCCAATCTTTTTAATTATATTTTTTTTTCCAGTAGTGTTTTTAGCGTCAAAGTTATTATAAGAGCTGGTCATTACATGATTGCTGGCTTTATCTTAAACTTGCAGCTGCGATAACTAGACAGTGATACCAAGTCAAACAATCAGGGATAAGCCAAAAGTTCGAGTGTTCTGCTTGGTTTCTTCTTTTACTAAATAAATGTAAGCACTGCAAGGGAATAATTAAAAGGAATCTGTATTCTTTGATAAGGGCAACCTTCCAACACCTCTCTCTTTTTCATATATGTTTCTTTAATTTAGTTTTACAAAAAAAAATTTCTCTCTTTTTCATATATATTTCTTTAATTTAGTTTTACAAAAAAAAAAAAGTAATTATATTCATCTCCCTGAATAAAGTCGTCCATACCAAATTCAATTGAAAAAAATATTTTTTTGTTAAAATATTATTTAACAATTAATTAACCCTGAGCTCCAACCCTACCCTAGGCAAGCCATTTTTTCTTATTTAAAATATTATTTTATGATTAACTCGAGCGCTTGCATGTATTTTTATACAAAATCAAGTCTCCCCGGTACTCTACTGCATTAGTACTTTTCGAAATACCACTAATTAAATTACTAAAAATACTTATAATAATCTTTCAATATAAAACTTCTTGTAGGTTTAATAATTTAGCTAACCAGGAATTTCTTTTAAATTTATTACCGGAAACATTGTCCAACAAAATCTTAATTAAATTTCATTTTTAATTTGATATCAAATATGCCTCGCAGTAAATAATTTTTGAGAATTTAAATTGTCGGTTTGAACGACAAGTTGTCGCCGGGTTCCATCGAATTTGACAGGGTCTTCTATATACACGGTTTAAATAGTCAACCCATGAGTTTTTGTTCGACTGACGTGTGTGGTCCAGTTTAATTACACGAAACTCAGTAAGAGCTAAGAAAGTGACCCTTCCATGGAGGACACGACACGTCTTGCCAAAGGAAGAGCCAAAAGAGACACACACTTGTCTTTTTAAAGGAGGGAATCACCACTTTGACAACGAAGCACGTGCACGAAAACGACACGTTAACAAAGGCATTTATGTTCGGGAACAACGAGCTGGAGTCCACATGATGGAGAAGTGTCTTTTTAGCGTGATGTTTTTTATTCAAGAATTTATTAAAATAATATTCAAACATTAGTAACAAGCTAACAAAGATATCAATGTCGGTATAGTTTTGAATATATTCTTTAAAAATTATTAGTTTATGTTATTAATTTGAATTTTATTAATTTTAAAATCTTTAAAAATTTATATAATTATCGACTTCAAAACTAAAAATTAGTTAAAGTGCTAATAAAATATTATGAACATCTATATTAATAAAAATAAAAATATTTATATTTGATAATAATTAGTTATACACACATGTCTTTTTAGAAAGAATTTCTTTTATTCATTGATATTGTAAAATAATATTTTTTTTTGTTTTTTATAATTTATTTTTATTTTTAATATATAAAAAATGATATAAAAATAAAAAAATAAAAAATAAAAAAAATCAGGAATTTTTAAAAGTAATGTTTAACCATAATAAATAAATAAATAAATAAAAAGGAGGAGGCTTGATGCGGCTGACGTAAGCTAGGGTGGCAGTAAAGCAGCAAGTGTGCAAGTACTTTCTAAAAGCAACGTTCAGAAGACAAAGGCAAATTGGGAAGGGAGATGGGTCCGACTAGAGAAGCAAAATGCCAAGTCCTTTTGTTCAAATCACGTACTTGTTGGGGTGAAAAGGCTGAAATGTGTTGGAAAGAGAACTTTACAAATAGGCAGCCATTCAAAGCTGTGCAAGAGGATTCTTTGTTTCTGCCTTGATTGATTCATTATTATTAGCAGATGTGATGTCCGCGTGATGTTACTGGTTCGTGTCATACTTGTAAATTTGTGAAAAAGAAATTATATAGAAAAAACTTATTATGATTTATAATTTTTTAAAAAAAATGATACAAAAAACAAAACAAAAAAATTACACAAAAAAATATCGTAGTAATCTATAGTGTTTCATAAAAAAATTTACACTTATAATTCTTAACGGGTTTAATATTAAAAAAAATAACAAAAACATTTATAAAGATAATTTAAAAAAAAATCATAACAAAAAAATTATATAGAGAAACACTGTAGTAATCCATAATATTTTTTTAAAAAAAACTATAAGGCTAATTTTCAGTCATCTTAATATGAAAAAAAAATTAATAAAGACAATTCTAAAAAAAATTTTAAAAAAAAATATATGTGGAGAAACATTGTAGCAATCCACCTTATTTTAAAGAAAAAAACTACAAAACTAAATTTTCAACTTACTTTATATAAAAAAATAAAATTAACAAAAATGATTTCAAAAAAACACAAAAAAATTAAAAAAAAAAAAGAAGATAATTTTGGAAAAAAAACAAAAAAAAATATTTGAAAAAAATTAAAGCTGAATTCACAACCAACTTCTTCATATTTAAAAAAATTAATAAAAATAATTTTTTAAAAAAAAACATGTAGGGAAACACTCTAGCAAAAAAATCATTTGAAAAAATATTATAACAATCTACAATATTTTAAAAACAAAGCTACAAAGTAAAATCGGCAAATATCATTTTGAAAAAGAAAAAAAATCATAAAAAATTTATTTAGAAAAACATTTTAGTGCTCCATAAGATTTTAAAGTAAAAACTATATAATAAAATTTTCAACTGATTTAATATTAAAAAAAAATTAAAAAACAATCTTAGAGAAAAAAAATGTAAAGCCTAAAAAAGAGAAAAAGAAAGGGAAAAAATACAAAACAAAAAATGAACAAACAAAAAAAAACGAAAAAAGTATATGATGTGAGAAAGCTACTGTAATTTTCCAGACCTTTTGAAGATTGTTAACTAGGTCATGGATAAATTGGTGTCTTGGTTATAGGCTACTTCTCTTTTAGACTCAGCCGGCAAAGGAGGGCATGATGAACTTTGTCTAGTAACAAATGATATTTTTTGTATTTGAAAAATATCATAATAATATTTTTTTTATTTTAAAAAATTTATTTTTAATATAAACACGTTAAAAAAATCTAAATAAATACATCCAAGAAATTAATTTCAAGAAAAAAAATTAAAGATTTTTAAAAACACTATTTCTAACTAGGGAAAAAAAAACTTATTACCAGACAGGGAGAAACTAGTGGGTTGACAGAAATAACCAATAGCGACCCGATAAAAAGCTTATGAGCCAGGAGTCGATTCAAGTCGTTAAGCTGTAAGTACCAAACCGTAGTCCCCCCTGTTGCGATGGTATCAATGTAAGTATAGTTTTGAATTTATTCTTTAAAATTTATTATTTTATGTTATTAATTTAAATTTTATTAATTTTAAAATGTTTAAAAATTTATATAATTATTAACTTGAGAACTATAAAATTAGTTAAGATACTCATAAAATATTATGAACATCTATATTAATAAAAAAAATTAAAATTTTTATATTTGATAATAATTAGTTATACATGCATATCTTTTTAGAAAAAAAAATTATTTATGGATGTTTTAAAATAATAATTTTTTAGTTTTTTAGAATTTATTTTTAGTTTTAAGACATAAAAAATGATATAAAAATTAAAAAATAACTAAAAAATAAAAAAAATCAGGAATTTTTAAAAGTAATGTTTAACCATAGTAATAATTAAAAAAAAAAAAAAAAAAAAAAGAGGAGGCTTGATGCGGCTGACATAAGCTAGGGTGGTAGTAAAGCAGCAATTGTGCAAGTACTTTTTAAAAGCAATGTTCAGAAGACAAAGGCAAATTGGAAAGGGAGATGGGTCCGACTAGAGAAGCAAAATGCCAAGTCCTTTTGTTAAAATCACGTACTTGTTGGCCTGAAAAGGCTGAAATGTGCTGGAAAGAGAACTTTACAAAGAGGCATCCATTCAAAGCTGTGCAACAGGATTCTTTATTTCTGCCTTGATTGATTCAGCTGGCACAGCACATTATTTTTTATTTTTTATTTTTTTAGTAGATGTGATGTCCGCGTGATGTTACTGGTTCATGTCATACTTGTATGCTATTGTAAATCTGTGAAAAAGAAATTATATAGAAAAAAATTATTATGATTTATAATTTTTTAAAAAGAATTATAAAATTAAATTTTTAATTAGATTAATATTTAAAAAATAAAAGTAACAAAAAAATTAGAAAAAATTATAACAAAAAAACAAAATAAAAAAACTATGTAAAGAAATATTGTAGCAATCTATGATGTTTCATGAGGAAATTCAAAAAAAAAATTAAAAATTTTTAGTCAATTCAATATGAAAAAAATTGATAAAAAATAATTAAAAAACACGGGAAGAAACACTGTAACAAAACAAAAATCATGTGAAAAAACATTGTAATAATCCATGGTATTTTAAAAAAAATTACAAAGTAAAATTGACAAAGATTATTTTGAAAAAAAAATTAAAAAAAATGATTTAGAAAAATATTGTAATAATCCATAATGTTTTTTTAAAAAAACTACATAATAAAATTTTCAACTGGTTTAATATTAAAAAAATTAAAAAAGAATTTATAAAACATAAAAAAAGAATTAAAAAAAGACAATCTTGGAGAAAAAAGAAAAAAATATGTAAAGCCTAAAAAAGAGAGAAAAAAAAATACAAAATACAAAACAAAAAATGAACAAACAGAAAAAAAAAAAAAACAAAAAAAGTATATGATGTAAGAAAGCTACTGTAATTTTCCACACCTTTTGAAGATTGTTAACTAGGTCATGGATAAACTGGTGTCTTGGTTGTAGGCTATTTCTCTTTCAGACTCAGCCGGCAAAGGAGGGCATTATGACCTTTGTCTCGTAGCAAAGGATATTTTTAAAAGTATTTATTTTGTATTTGAAAAATATCATAATAATATTTTTTATTTTAAAAAATTTATTTTTAATATAAAAAAATTAAAAAAATATAAATAAATACATCCAAGAAATTAATTTCAAGAAAATAAATTCAATATTTTTTAAAACACTATTTTTAACTGGGGAAAAAAAAACTTAATACAAGACAGGGAGAAACTGAATAACCAATAGCGACCCGATAAAAAGCTTATGAGCCAGGAGTCGATTCAAGCCGTTAAGCTGTAAGTACCAAACCGTAGTCCCCCCTGTTGCGACTTTATGCCAACTACCACGCATCGCTATAATGTAACTAGAATTGTTTCGCATCTTTATTGATTGTCCTGCAAAGTACCCTGGCAAAGCTGCCATGCCAGGAGTCGTGACCCTGATCTCATCGTGTCAAGTGTCAAGGCACGATTGGTCATGGGATGGCAAGGTCTATTCTAGCCTCCCTGAACTCTGAGCCTGCAGTTTAACAGCTAACAAGGAAGCTGAGAGAAATCCCACTTTTTCTTTCTTTCTTTCTTTTATTTTCTTATCTCATTTTTTTCTTTCGGGTTTTTTTTCAAAAATAGAGAATATTATGAAAAATATTATTTTATTGTTTAAAAATAAAATAAGATGGTAATTTTCTTATTATTTATCCGTGCATTCTCAAAGAGATGGGCTGAGGGATACTCTTCTGATGGGTTTTGATCTTGGGTTGTGGCTGTTCTATGGGCTGGAAAGAACCCGTGTGTCCTCAATTGCTAGCTTTATGCCCTGCTTTAGCTAGGCCTGAAGGCCTTTTGTGGACTTGGGCTTTTATCCGTGTAATCTGGTTTTGGGTCTCATGAAAATGTCGATTGCTAGGGATCTTATGAATGGGAACTGGAAGGTAACAATTAACAGGTACTGTTCTGCAGAAAACAAACCCACACCCTATTCTAATTCTAAATCAGGATGCGCATATCTCTACTAATTTTATAAGTTTTGAAATTAATAATTATACAAATCTTTATTTATAGAAATCAGGGAATAAACATTACCCTGAAATTAACAACTAATTTTAATAGTTACTGTATACAAATATCCAGCGTAAAGGCCAGGCTAAATGGAATGTCAAAACAAATTTCATGCCCACCCATAAACTGAACTATAAAATTGAGGTCACAGGACTAAGTGGGTCTAAGCTGCTCTGAATATCAAGAGCTGAAAAGTAACATTAACCTTTCTTTTTTTAAGAAAAAAACACGAGGAGTTTTAAAAAATAAAATAAAAAACATTATTATAATATGTTTCTGAGTGAAACATTTTGAAAACGTAATCTCTGTCATATTCTAAAACAGGCACCGAATCCAGAGAGGATTTTCAAGTTTCAACTCCAGAATAAAGGTAACATGAATCAATATTCAATCTGATTCAATACTTTTTACTGACAAGCTAGCATGAAATCCTGGGCTTGTTTATGAAATTGAGATTTTGAAACTAGAAGACATGTTGATGGATAGCATATTAACATCCCTGTGAGAGTATGGACAACCCATCCCCTCTCAACTTATTGCCTGTCTTCCGGTGCTAAGCTAGGTGTCTCCTTGGGCTCCTTGAACGGTGTGTGTCAAATGATCTGGCAGGGAAGTAAAGTAACAATTAAATCATCAACTTTCGACCACATCCTCGGAACAGAAAAGGTAAATCTGCTATGATTTTTTCAAGGCCAAAAGAGAGCTTTTTTCAAGCTGAGAAAGGGTTACAGGTTAGGCTAACACCAAATATAGCTACAGCATATGATAATTCATGAAAACAAGCAGACCTCCTCCCTTCGAAAGGACCAGTGCTGAAAGCCCAGTCAACAGAGATGGTCCGAAATAAGAGTTTAGTCCCATTCATTCCAGATATAGCAGCTTGAGCTTCCATAAAGTTCTCATATTCTATCAGAGCATACCCCTGAACAAAGAATTTACCTTTTCAATATCTACAAGTAGAAACATCCCGATATATTATTTACAAAACCTGCGAAATAATTTATCAAGGAGTGGAGCATATCTTCAACCATCACCATTCTCTAATGTTTTTCAAGGGTTTGTTCTTGATACCTCACACATAGCAAGTCCTATCAGAATAAGGATATCCAATTCCCAAGTTGCAAATCCATTGGCAACAAATGCAAGGATCCCCTACTTGGTAACAATCATGACCAATATTCATAAAATATTAAGCACCCCCACGATCCACAATTATAAGAATTTTAATCTTGGTCACACGCGCAATAATAATCTTCCACCAATTTTTATATCCACCTAAACATTTCAAATCTATAAAAATCAAACCCAATCTAGGGTTGACTTGAACCAAAACTCGGGTTGTATGTTGGGTAGATAGACCTATGGATCAACATAAGCTATGATGTTTAAAAAAAAACAAAAACAAAACTCAAAATAACCTCATTTTGGTTTAAGATAAAAGGTTCGAAGTAAAACCCAGTGGATCCGGCTCCGGATCAGCAAATCACCAGGTGGATTTGCTTGACTGGATGGAGTTTTATAACTAAGCATAAAAAACACAACAAACACTTTCTACCGGAAAAAAAAATAACTACAAACAAATAACAATACATTATCAAACTCCTAAACTCTCTACCAGACATTGCCGCACTCACAAATTAAACTTAAATATTTTATTTTCAATTGGTTAATAATAATTACCTTAAGAAATCCGGTGCGGCGATCAAGATTGAGATGCAAGTTGTTGATGTGGCCATAAGCACCAAATAGAGTGAGAATATCATCTTCTTGTGCTTCTTCATGCACTCCACTCAACAAAACACTCCAACCCTCTACAGCTACATCATTTACATTAATAATTGAATATTGAAATAGATAAATAAAACAATAACAAAGTTAACAAATATCTTCCATCTTTCTATTTACTTTATTACGGTCTGTTTGGAATCATTCTTGGTTAATATGCACAAATCTCATCATTTTAGTTTCTCTTTTGTGCTACGCCAAAGAAGCATAAACCCTAGGCCTTAGGCCTTGTTTGGTTGTTTTCCATTAAAAAAAAATAAAAAAACCTTAAAAATCTTATATCCCTGGTTGATTAAAAAAGAAAAACTCGCATTCAAAATCATATAACGTAAATTTTTAGCACGGCTTAAGGATAGAGGAAATACTGACAGCGAAGAGGAGTGAAGAGTTGAAGGACATTTCGGTCAATCCCACCCTCTTCCTCTTCTTCTTCGTCATGGAGTAGTGTCTGTTGCCTTGATTCTCCTCGTCCTCCGAGTCTGAGACCTCTGCCTTTGCGCCTTTCCCTTCCTCTTCCTCTTGGCTGTTCCGTCATCAAGAAGTCGCCGTTGTCTTTGTCTACCATGACTCTGCCTCTCATTCTCTCTCTGAGACTTTTTTTTGGCGACGCAGTGACTGGTGAGGAGGCAGTATTCGTTGTAACAGTACAGTACAGTTTTTTGTTGCGTGACCGGGAAGTTCCCGCCAGTTGTTATTTTTCAATCTGTTTGGTCATTCGATTAACTTTATCCTACACACGCGGATGATATGTTTGTTATTCTCGCACCAGGTTATAAATATCTTCTTACTATAATGTTGTACAGGTAATTTTTTATTTTTTTTTAACATCTCTTGTGTTATTTATATTCTTACAGTCATTTATTACAAATTAGATAATCTCATATTCTTACAGTCATTTATTACAAATTAGATAATATTTGGGAGTGTGATATAGACTGAATGATTTTTAAAAAAAAATTATTTAAAATAATTTTTTTATTTTTAATATCAACATATCAAAATAATAAAAATATTATTAATTTAAAAATTAAAAATCTTAAAAATATAATTGGACCGCGTTGCCCAACAATACCTATCCTAAAGCAAAACCACACTAAAAACTTATTTTTTTGTGTTTTAAAAGAGTTTTTGAATAAATTTGAGTTTTTTTATGTTTTTTTATTCACTTCAAATTAATTTTTTAAAAATTTTTAAAAATTTTGAACAATACCTAATTTAGTTTTTTTCTCAAAAATACTTTTAAAAATAATTAATATTAAAAAATAAAAATAAAAAAGTTAATTAAAAAAAACTATAATTAAAATCAGTAAAATTTATATTGAAGTTTTTAGATAACAAGGGTGAAAGTGCTCGTGCCCAAGGTTGTTAAAATCATGATTTTAACACGGCACGAAAAATACTAAACAAACTCAGATTGTAAAAACAGATTATAAAATCGTAAAATCATAAGAAATTTTAAAATACATAAAAAAAATTCATACTTATTGCCTGTTGGTTAGAACATCTTATTGAACTATACAGTGGAAGCATGAATTTTTGAACTACTAAATATGATGAAATATTTAAACTATATAGATAAATGTTTTTCAAGCCACATAATCTTTCTCTCCGTTACTGAAATGCATCCTCTTTTGCATTTACTATTTTCAATTCATTTTTATTATCTTTTGAACTAAGAGATTGATATTACAACCAAGATTGGTTCAAGAATTAGAATAGAAAGAAATAAAAGACCTTCAATAACAGAAGTTCTTATAGAGGTCGGTCTATTTAACCAAGCTAATCACATAAAGCAATGAAGAGCCTTTAAAATAACACTAGAAAAAAAAAATGTAAAAGAAATCGTTTTGTTGTGAAAATTAACCACATCAAGGAATCAAAATCTTAAGAATAGAAAACGAAGTAAGATTAAGCAACTAATTTTTGCTTTAAAACTGCAAGCACGAGTAAAGTTAACATGGACACTGAGGAAAGGAAGGAGTGAAGATTGGAGCCACTGGACCGTGAATACTGTCATTGACCGCTTTTGTGGAGGATGGAAATCGTTATCACCCGCTGTTATGGTTGCTGATTAGGGAAGTCACATGAGTAACATCCAATAGGCACCTGACAACTGGATATGAGGGGGGGATTTTATTTTCATATTGAAGTTTTTAAATAACAAGGGTGAAAGTGCTCGTGTCCAAAGTTGTTAAAATCATGATTTTAACACGGCACAAAAAATATTAAACAAACTCGGATCGTGAAAACGGATCATAAAATTATAAAAAAATTTAAAATACATAAAAAAAAATTCATACTTATTGCCTGTTGGTTAGAACATCTTATTGAACTATACAGTGGAAGCATGAATTTTTGAACCACTAAATATGATGAAATATTTAAACTATATAGATACATGTTTTTCAAGCCAAATATGGATACATTTTTTCAAAGCCACATGATCTTTCTCTCCGTTACTGAAATGCATCCTCTTTTGCATTTACTATTTTCAATTCATTTTTATTATCTTTTGAACTAAGAGATTGATATTACAACCAAGATTGGTTTAAGAATTAGAATAGAAAGACATAAAAGACCTTTAATAACAGAAGTTCTTGTAAAGGTCGGTCTATTTAAACAAGCTAATCACATAAAGCAATGAAGAGCCTTTAAATAACACTAGAAAAAAAAAAGAATATAAAAGAAATCGTTTTGTTGTGAAAATTAACCACATCAAGGAATCAAAATCTTAAGAATAGAAAACGAAGTAAGATTAAGCAACTAATTTTTGCTTTAAAACTGCAAGCACGAGTAAAGTTAACATGGACATTGAGAAAAGGAAGGAGTGAAGACTGGAGTCACTGGACCGTGAATACTGTCATTGACTGCTTTTGTGGAGGATAAAGATCGTTATCACCGCTGTTATGGTTGCCGATTAGGGATTTGTTTAGTTGGGAAACTTAGAAAGAGTATTTTGTACTTTGTGATTTGTGAAGATTGAAGACAATGAATTAATTCCTTGAAGTGAAGAAACTCACATAAGTCTGTGACTGTGCAAAAAACATCCAATAGGCACCTGACAACTGGACATGAGGGAGGGATTTTATTTCAGCACCTCATTTTGGCACAATCACAAAATCAATCTTGAAATCATGATTTTACACGATTTCATCTGATTTTATCTATTTTCAATTGTTTCAAACAATTCATAATTTTTTTAATATATTTTAATATAAAAAATATTTAAAAAATAATTATAAACACAGAAATACTATTTAAATAGCATCATTAAAAAAATATCAAAAGACGAACTCAGATTCCCGAGCCAACATATCCCTCCAGGTTGTGGCTAAGATTAATAACACAAATTAACATGTGCAAAAACGAGATCATCCAAATACAAAACAAAGAGAAATGAGTTGAAAACCTGAGCTTACCATTTGAAGAAGAATAATAACAATACACATCAAAATTAAATTAAAATTGCTGCTGCTGCTGCAGCAAGTATAAATTAAAGTTGATTACTGTTTCTTTTCCTTTTCCTTTCTACCACTGAATTAAAGGTGCAATTGACTGCAGAACTAAATAAACAATGATGAGAGGGCTTCCTTTGTATGCCTCAACAGTTTCTTTAATACCATCCGTAATGGAAGGCTCCAGTCTTCCAGGTATTTTTTCACTCTATAATTCAAGGACTGCTAAGGTTCTTCAGATCTTCCTCATTCGCATACCATGTTGGTATTATCTTTGATACGTGGGGATAGAGATCCTTGTACGAATTTCTGATTGTTCCTTCAGCAACTCCAGTTGCTAGTGAAATATCTGCATCCAAGCCACTACTATCAGTTGCACGTTTTGAAACTCAAGCAGTTAAATTACTAAAACATGGGTATCCAGCGGTATTTAAAATCTAGAATACTGGATGGCTTGTCTAACTAAAACTGATAGAATAGGGTTTTTTCTGAAATATCTGGTTTTATCCAACACTAGGCCATTTGTTTCCACTTCATAAAAAGAGTTAGAGACGATCATCAAACCTCGGAGAGGCTTCTTGTCGTCTGAAAGCTGAGTTATTATATAAATAACAGCTGCTGCGATTGATATAGGACTCCTCCTGCAAGCATTACAAGTCATTAGAGGGTTTTTTTTTTTTTATTTGGGGGGGGGGGGGGGATGTCAACGGCAGTCAACATCAGCTAAAATATATTGTGTCCACAAACAAGTTGATTTCTGTAAACAATCATCAGCACCCAAATTAGCAACTTTCTCTCCCTTCCTCTTGCATGCAAGAAGAGAAATTTGAAAATTAGCAGGGCATGGCACAACCACAAAGTTGTGGATAGCTTTGAAACGATGTAATCATTATTCAGAAAGAGAAAAAAAGGGTGGCAGCCATATTAGTTGAACAACTTAGATTGATCCAAAAGTTTAATAGGTTAATAGAACACAGATTTAAAGACTATTTTCTTTGCCAGGTCTTTGAATTATTTCTTCTTAATCTAAAGTTTATGGATTTCACAACAGTTATTAAGCAGAAGTCATGAGGGGCAATCAATGTCAGATTCCTTTAGTGGGTTAAGTGAGAAAAAGAGAGGAAACCATAGCTTTTCAAGTAAGTAAAGGTAATCTGATAAACTTGTAAATACCTTATATCGAACTGTTCCGACGTCTTAACAGCTTCTGTGGCAGCTTTAAATGTATGATTAGACATTCCAAGATTGGAACAGAAACGTCTCTACAGATCAAGTTGACACCAAAGTTAATAGCAAATGGTGCTTACAATAACAATAAGAAACGCTGTCTGTAAATAAACAATGAAACTAACACAGCATTTTATGGGGGGGGGGGACACACCATAAAATCCCCAGCATGTATAGTTCCCATCTCCACAGACTGGCCTGCCTCCAAACCCAGTTGTTTCACTATGTATTCTTTTGCTCGGCCAATTTCCTTCTTTGTGGCTCCATTGGCGACAGAGCAAATTTCTAGTTGAAATCCAGAGGTTCAGGGAAGCTCAAACACTTAGGAAAGATTAAATCATGAAACATCCAGATGTTAAAAGGATGTTAGGCGGTACCCTTTACAGTTCGGGGCTTGTCTTCTTGTCGACAAGCAATATAGAGGCAAGCAGCCAATAAAGCATCCTGATTCCTTCCTCTACTGGACTTTTGATCCTCCACCTTCTTATAGATCTCATTAGCCCGATCCTTCAATATTATGATAAATGCATCGCCGGAGAAGGAAAAAGAAACATTAGGGGAAATTCTCGTGAACAACCAAACAAGAAAAGCATCCAAACCCTTCCTCATAAGAGAAAGAGATGGGGAAGCGCTTTTAATATTTGTGATTGTTCTATTCATTGTAATTTTAGATGCCTAGATAAGAATTATGTAATTCTCCATAAGCTTGCAATAGAAGTGCATAACAACATGTTATCTCATCAAAACTCACTCACTTTTCTCTCCCCACAGATGGGTGAGTCTCTTTCTGCTTGGATGACAAGAGTGAACAGTTATCAAAATATTTGAATTTCACACTTGCTTCATGTAGATGAGGCTTTATCAATCATACCGTAATAGCAAATATAATGCAGCTCTATTTACATGCCAGGCATTGAAATTCCCTTCACAAGTGATGCATCGGGAATAAAAAAAAGGATCTCCTATATTACAGTCTCATTCGTTTACATGAGATTTAATCGTATCCACAAAAACCAGTCACTTCATTCCAATTGAGCCATAGAGATTTAAGAATATGCTCGTGTATCATAACTTCATAAGAATGTGCCTATACATTTTAAGAATGCTGGAAAAGGACAAATCTGGGTGGAACAATATATATGGCTCATTCCCTGGTAATACTCTAGAAATACCAAGAAAACATACTTCATTTACATGATAGTTAAGGTTTAATGCCATATTCATAAGAGGATGTTTTAAAGACACTGTTGAAACCATAAGTGGTAATAACAATGTACAAATATCAAGTCTGAATACCTTGATTGTTGCAACAAGGCCCAACCTGAAAAGGAAATTTCACAAATTAGCAATGACTTTGCAATAGTGTATTTCTTCAAAAACATCATTGCACAAAGAATGTATGTGCATGGAAGGAGAGAATTCAGTAAAATAATGCCAGCACTCTTTGAAGTGTAGAACTTTGTTCCGTGAAGAATACACAGCGTGAAAAGGTACAGACTAATCAAGTTGGAACCCAAGTCCACCTCTTCTATAACGACATTCATAAATCTTATTTGAACCCAGATGATATAGTTTAAATTAATATCCATTCCCCCTCACTTCAACAAATCCCTTCTAGGGGAGGAATTCATATTTCTAAATACCTAAAATTTCAATAAACAACACCCCCCCCCCCCCCCCCCCCCCCCCCCCCCCCCCCCCCCCCCCCCCCCCCCCCCCCCCCCCCCCCCGCTACAACATCAGAACTAGACCAAATGCAGGAGGATCCCAATTCAAATCCCTCTCATGTAAAATCAAATCCACAGCACAAACATCCAACAAAACCCCAAATCTAACCAACACAAACCAAAACCACCAAACCATTAGCAAGTCATGAACTTTCATTAAATTGAACGCACAAACTGGAATGGCTACATACACAATCTTTTCAGCACACTGACAACTGGATGCTTATTCCACCAATTCAACTGAAGCTTCACTTTTAATCCTAATTCCTCATTTTAAAAGATGCAAGATAGACCTTTTCCACAATGTTTATGAGGTATAAACATAATCAAACTGGAATGGCTACATACACAATCTTTTCAGCACACTGACAACTGGAGGCTTATTCCACCAATTCAACTGAAGCTGCACTTTTAATCCTAATTCCTCATTTTAAAAGATGCAAGATAGACCTTTTCCAAAATGTTTATGAGGTATAAACATAATCAAACTGGAATGGCTACATACACAATCTTTTCAGCACACTGACAACTGGAAGCTTATTCCATCAATTCAACTGAAGCTGAATTTAATCCTAATTCCTCATTTTAAAAGATGCAAGATAGACCTTTTCCATTGTACAGGCCTTCAGTAGAAACAACCGAATCATCCATGGGTTTCAGCCCTTCCAGTCAATATCCATCCTTACTCAAAGAAAAAAATGCCATTTTGTCGTTGAATTAGCATTTCTACTATCACTATTAAGACCCATCAATCCCAATTTCATCAACCTAACCGCGGACTCAAACCATCAACTAATTCCATTAACATTGCACCCAATCAAAACCCATCAAAATCAAGATTCAAATCCAACTCCCCTATCCATCAAAATAAAAAATCTAAAGAAACCATCAATCCATAAACTTGTATCCCTTAACCTCAACCAACCAGATCCAAACACCTCCACAACTTCGTAACCAGTCAAATAAAGCAAGACCCAAAAAAAATTTACCTGTCAGACATGGTTGCAATGGTTTTAAAAGCCAGAATCAACCCACGATCAGGATTGGACCCACGGTTCTGCCACCGACCAAGAGAAGTCGACAAGAAATCTCCGGAAGCACCATTAGGTTTAGCAATAACAGTAGAAAGGCCACCATCTGTTAACAAAGGATTAGTAGGTCCACCAACACGAACTGGATCATTATCTCCTGATTCATTCGCAAAGGTTCTCCACTCTGATGTTTCATCGATCGAGTGAGATTCTAAGACAAGACCACACTCTGAACACACTGTGTCTCCTGCTGAATGGTCGCATACTACCTCTGTGTGTTTCTTGCAATCTGAACAGAAAGCGTCCCCCATGTTTCGTTGTTCTTCTTGATGGTGGCTTTTTTTAACACGGTGCGAGGAGAAGTGGGAGAAGAGAGATGATAGATGGAAGGGATCCCCGTCTTTAATTGGGGAGCTTATATAGATAAAGTTGGGGTCTGTTTGGTTGACATATTATTAAATGCCTCTTGCTTCGCTTTGAAGAAAGATATGGTTTCGGCTCGACCTAGAAAAATTAGGATCTACAGTTTTAATTCGCTGGTTTTTTAATTGAGTTTTACAATATATAAATTTGATAAAAATTAATTAACCCAGTGACCAGATAATTCTGATAGGATTAAAATTAATTAACCCAGTGACCAGATAATTATGATAGGATTAATATAAAAAAATTATTTTAAAAAAATAAAATAATATTTTTTTAATTGAATTGAATTTTATAATATATTATTTTGATAAAATTTAATTAAAATAGTGACCAAGCTAGTTCTGATTTGGTTAATGTTAAAAAAATCATTTAAAAAAATAATATAATAATTTTTAATTAAATTAAATTTGATAATATATTAATTTGGTAGAATTTATTTAACCTAGTCACTAGCTAATTCTGATTAAGTTAATGTCAAAAATAATTTATTTTTAAAAATATAACAAAATATTATTTTCAATAAAAACAATAAACTTAGGTCTAATCAATTATAATTCCTACACTTATGATGTTTTATTTATTTATTGAGTTTATAGAGTATTCAATATTTATTTATTTATTGAGTTTATAGAGTATTTAATGAATCTGGATATTAATTATGATACATATAAATAATTATGTTTTGGATTATTTAAAAAAATTATGAAGCAATAATTTCAGATTTTTTAAGTTGAATTGGCAACTATGGTTCAATTTCAAAACTCAAAAAAAGAAAAAAACTTTGATTGTTTGAAACATATATGTTATTTTCGCCATTTCTATAGTTTACCTATTATTGATTAAATCATGGTGGAAACATGATATTATTTACAGCCAGCAGTGCACTTAACTGACAAGTCGCATGGATAGATGGATGGTAATTATGGTTGTGTCACTTCAACTATGGGAGTCAAGTGGTAATTAATTACTTTTACTGTTGGAAAATGTTGTTTTTGTTGTGAATGTTTCTGTAGTTTTGGGGGAGAAAAATGCCCCGTTGGAAATCTTTTATTTGAAAAACAAAATACTCTACTATTATTATTAAGTGTGTGTTTATTTTTGCTTTTTAAATTATTTTACAAGTTGTGTTTTTTGTTTGAAAAAACATTAAATTAATATTTTTTAAATTTTTTTATAATTTTGAAAATAAAAAAAATATATAATTATAATACACTTTCAATTAAAAAATACTTTTGAAAACAACCTAAAACCACAATACCAAGCATGTATTAATTATAAAATATAAATACAAGTTTAATGGATAAAAATAGAAGAACTTTGTTCTTTCTTGATATATAATGCTTAAAAAAAAAAGTGAAGATAAAATAATTTTTTTGTTGGTTTTAGTTTACTATTGTAAATGCTTTTAAAATAGGACTTTTTACTTACAAAATGATAAGTAACAAGCATGTACACGTTTTGTCGCTTTTCCAAGATAAGAATAAAAAGAGATAAAAGAAAAAAATTACTTTAAAGTTATCTTAAATACAAATTTATTTTATATTATTTATCCATCTTTAAAATGAAAAATAATTTTTATATTTTTTTTTAATACTTTACAATTAATTTACGATGCTTTAGCCTAATCATGAGGTCACTGCAATTGTGGGTAGGTATAGAGTTCTTTTGTTTTTTTATTTTAAAAATAAAATTGTTTTTTTATTTTAAAATATTTTTTATGTTTTTATATTATTTTGATATATTGATGTTATAAAAAAAATATATAAAAAATTATTTTTGATATATTTTTAAATAAATTTAAAAAAACAACTAATAACTTAGTTGTCAAAAAAACCAATACAACCCATATAACTTAAATTGTTAAATAAAATCTCAATATATAATTTATATTATTTTTTGACACACTTTCAAGTAAAAGTTTTTTAAATTCAAATTTTTTATAAATTTATATTAATTTATGATTAATTTTTATCAAAAATAAATAAGGATAATAAAATTTAAATTTAAGATCATTTTATCATTAAAACTTAAATATCTTGTTAAATAATAAATTCAATTTAATAACCTGAATTATTAAATAAAATTTTAAAATATAATTTATATTATTTTTTAATAAAAATAAAACTGAGTTTTGTTCATTTGCTCACGTGGGCAGCGTGGATGCCTGGTTGAGCTAACAATGGAGGTAGCTTGGAGATAGTGATTTGCATGAATGCATGGGAGATGGATCGTGTTTGATTTTAAAAGCCTGGGGCATGCTCTTTGTATGCCTCCAGGGGGTGCTGAATTGGTGATATCTGGTCCAATATAGATCTGCCTTCATGATCTTGACATGACAGTCAGTTGGCTGCTCATTTTCTGATGGGATCTGGGCATAAATAAGTAATTTCTCCATGATCTTGGTTTCTTCTTGTTGTCTTGATTCTATTCATCGATTTTTTGCTCTCTTCTCCATCTTACTAAAATGGTTCGAAGTCAATTTTTAGAGATATAGAGCTAATTAGGTTTTAATTTTGTATTTTAAAGATTTATCAGATCGAATTCTATAATTTTTAACATGACTGAAAATTTATATAATTATTAATTTTAAAATATATAAAATTAATCAAAATACTAGTTTTAAAATCAATATTAACCTAAAAAAAATTCAATATCACATAAAATCAGGTTGGAGCATGGCTTTATACCCCCTCTTTCCTTTTCTTGTCTGATTTTTACTTAGGTTAGGGTTTTAAATCTTGAATTAATATTAAAAATAATTTATTAATTTTTTTTCTTAAGAAATCATGTTAACGTAAGAGATGTGATATTATAATTGCTGGGAAAGAAGATTAATATCGATGACATGCTCAAGAATACGTAAATAAATATATAAAAAAAATGAGTAGAGATTTTTATTTTCTTTTTCTATGAGCCCGCAAGAGTATGAAGAATAACAGGCTGAAGGTCCAATTGCACTGAAGCCTGGGTGCTGACGTGTTTTATAAGGCTGGGCTTAGATTTTGCCCACGTCAACCAAATACATGGATATTGCATATTGCCACCTGAAGTTGTTATTACCACTCCTGTTGCTCTTCTCACATCTATCTTTATTAATCTATAGCGAACTGGAAGACATAAAGATTTGCTTGCTTTTTAACAGGGTAGAGGTTTTTTCTTAATATTTTTTTTCATAAATATATTAAAAATATTTTATTTTTATTTTTTAAAATTTATTTATGAAATAACATACTAAAAATACCAAAAACAATTTAACTCGAAGCTAAAAAAATTTAACAAATCTTAAAGATACAAATCATAATCTTAAACACCAGTGCATGGTTTTTTTTAAATAATACTTGAAAATATATCAAGGTAATTACAAATCATAATCTTAAACACCAGTGCATTATTCTTTTTTAAATAATACTTAAAAATATATCAAGATAATTTTTTTATTTTTTATAATAATGTATTAAAATTATTAAAAAATATTAATTTAATATTTTTCGAGTAAAAAAAACTTAAAAAGCATTAGCAAATGCATAGCCAAACACCTCCTTTGTCGAACTCTTAATTTTTTGTTTGATTAATCGTTTACTAGTTTCTTATAGTTTAATCAGTTGTACTCGTAATAATATATTGTTCTATAGCTAAATTAACAGTCTAAGTTCATCCTTTTTTTGTTAATTTATTTCAACGGCCCAGGTCCACAATGCCATTACTATAAAAAAAAGAGATAGAAAAGCCCAAAATGGATTTGTTAATTTATTTCCACGGCCCAGGTCCAACAATGCAGTGGCCTGGTGAAAACCCAAGCTACTGACAAGTCGATAAACTCATAAAAATAAAAATAAAAATCATATAATCTCACCTTCACTAATTGCATAATCATGAACGACAAGGATTATGTAAAAACTCCAACATTTTCAAAACCAAGATCGATCAAATCTACTGCCAAACTTGAACCTGTGCGAGTAGCGACAACTGACAAGTCGATGAACTTTAGGTCAGTGAAAATTAATTTACCTTGATTTAAGCATATAAAAATAAAAGTTGCTTTCACTGTTAAAGCAGTCGCGAACGTGTATGATTCCCAGCTCGACCAATTCTGACAATGATTTGGGCTTCCAAGGATTTTAACGTTGTGAGTGGAATTGCTGAGGCTCTCTGATGTTTAACAAGACACCTCAAAGTAGGTAAGTAACTGGCCATGGCGCAAATTCAATGAGACGGGCAAAACTCCTAATCTACCTCACTGTGATTTTGCGTTAAAACCATGTTTTTAAATCTTTTTTAAAAAATTTTACGTTATTTTGATATATTGTGTAATTTTTTTAAAAAATAAATAAATATTATTTTAAAATATTTTAAAATAAAAAATAAACAATTACTATTGTAATATTAAATATTATCTCGTCTATCCAAATGTATTTATTTTTATGATTTAGATTAAAATGACTGTAAGACGTGGAAAAAAATTTATAGCTCAACATGTTAATGTTACTTTTTATTAACTCTTGGGTGACTCATAAATTTTAATAAATCCCATAAATATAAATTAATATTTTAAATATAACTAAACACCTTGTTTTAACATGGAATGGATTAAAAGCAAAATCTAACACAAAAATAAAGTTTTTATTATTATTTTTATGAATATTTAAATTAGTTTGTATGTATTTAGATTAATCTCACGTGCTCTAAATTTAATAATATAAGTTTTTAGTGGTAGTTTTGTAAAATTTAAACCGATAAAATTTAAAATAAATTTAAAATTTAATCAGCTAATTTATATACATTAAAATCAAAAAAACAAAAAATTCTTACAAAGCTTTGATGCAGGAAGGGTATCGATCTCGGGCAAATTTGCAAGAGAAGGATAATGTATGCGTAGGATTGCAAGTGGGTCTTCTGACGAGGACCACATGGTCTGGCACGAGCTAAAGGAAATTTTACGCTACCTGTGGTAATTTCGAACATTAAAATTTTTTTTAGCTAAAGGAAATTTTACGCTACCTGTGGTAATTTCGAACATTAAAAAAAAATTCATTAAGAACTATTATTCAAAAAACTAAATAATGAATAATAGAGTTTTGTATAGTAAATATTATACTTTGACCTTTTTTAATAAATTTTGAAAAAGTTTCGAGATAAAGGTAGAGACTATCTAGAAAGTGTAGGGTAACAATGCAAATCACTGCTTTTAAAATTTCAGAGATAATTTATTTGATGATTAAAGAATTTTATTTCATTTTTTAATTATTTCAGATTCAAATCTTAATATCAATAGATAAGATAATCTTAAAAAATGAATTTTGATTCACATATAAATCTGGTCTGAATATACTTTTAATATATATATATATATATATATATAAAATTTGCCATACGGCGCCTCTAGTTTAGGTGTCAAAGCCTTGATTTGCGCCTGACTTGCTTGCCTTCTGCGGCTTTTCCCTTTTCTTGAATGTGAATCCCAAGCTTCTTCTTTTTTTACTGGCATTTATCCAGTGGCTTCTCATCTCGTATAACATCATGCCTGACTTTTCGGTGTTGAATAATAATTGCTTTTTAATTGTTTTTTATTTAAAAATTGATAAAAATAATATTTTTTAATTTAAAAAAATTATTTTGACATTATCATATAAAAAATCTAAAAATCTAAAAAAATAATTTTAAATTTTGACATTATCATATAAAAAATCTAAAAAAATAATTTTAAACAAAGAAATTTAATTTTTTTCCAATCTCCATATGGAACGCAACACTACAACGGAGCTAAATTTTGCATGCAGACAACCTTAATCCTTTGTTATCAGCTTACCATTTGAGTGGGTTTTGATCACTGCAGTATCATCATGGATTAGAACTCAAGAGGAAGTCATGAAACAAATAAAAAAAAATTAAAAAAAATCACGAAAGGTATGTCAAGCAGATTACAAACTAGTCAAATCAGGTCTAAATTATAATTACATGTCGGGGATTTATTTCATAATTAATTTTATTTATTATCGAAATTAGAGTCACTCTAAATACATAGTTTATAAACTTCTTTCAGCTATATTGTTTAGCAATGCTCTCGCAAGGAACAGGGTAGTCTAGTTTTAATAGTCTGATTATATATAAATAAATATTTTTTTAGCATGTTAGTATTTTATACTGTCATCTCTGTAAAAACATTTTACTAATTAATTGATATGGATGTATAACATTTTACTGTAATATCATAATTTTAATAATTAATTGATTATAAATTTAATTTTAATAATTAAATGATTATAAATTTAAAGTTTTAAAAAAATTTATTTAAGAAAATTGTATAAATTTAAAATTTAAAAAAAAATTATTTAAAAATATATTAGTGAATAATATAAATCATATCATAACATCTTATTTAATAATTAAAATTTTAATTTAAGATAATTTTTTAATATAACCAACCCAATTCACTTTATAATGTTTACGTGTAACATAATATAATTAATAAATAATGAGTTTATTATTCACATGTCAAAATAAAGCATTTTATCTTAAAATTCTCTGTGAACAGCTGATGTTTTACTGCTGTACATAGCTCATTGGTCCGCATCTTGAGCGAAAAGGAATTGAATATAATCATGTATGAAAAGTAAATATAATAATATTAAAGAATTATGATCCTTCACCTTAATTAACCAGAAAAAAACCAAGAAAAAAAAATCAAAAAAATCAAAGAAACAGGACAATACAAGAATCTGACGTATCCAAATATACAAAATGGATAGATTAGCATCAAGAACAAACTAGGTTGCTCGACAAAGACAGAACCATCAGTAGCAAGATGATCAAAACACATGTACGAACAATATTAATGGTCATGAAATATAACAGCCGATTTGAATGACATCACTTCGCAATCTATGCTTAGTATAAAGTTTAATTTTCGGTAACCATCAAAATCATTTCCCCTTGAAGAAAACTCATGTTTTAATTGGATTACTAAATCGTAAGAAAACATTATACCAATTGTTATTAGATTGTCCGTTTGCCACCCACAAAATGAGAAACGACACACCAAACAATATCAAGTGGGTTGAGAGTTGCCTTGTCAAGTTTAAATCATCTGGTGAGTTGATCAATTTAATCTGTCTAGGTCAATTTTAATAAATTTTTTTATTCAAAACAATATCTTTATTTTAAGATAAATGCATATTAACTTATCAATACACAATTCAAGTTTTAGGTGAATTTAAATCTCATGTATGTTATGTTTTATAATTGCGGTTTAAGTTTTAGTTCTTTTTCTTACTATTTTTTTAGAGGAAGGTTAGTGTTTTAGATTTATCATTTTTTACAGTGAAAAAAAAAATTTAATTATATCAAATTAATGATATATTACATAACATTTTTCCAAAAGATTATATCATTTAAATTAGTTAGCTATTATATATCATGATCGATCAATCGATCGTTAATTTGAAACAATTTTAAAATTGAGAAGATTCTCTAATAAATACAGAGTATATTTAGATTTGTAAAAATTTAAATAGAAATTAAGTATGATATATATATATATACACACACACACATTGATCTTACATTTTCATATCCGGAAAGTATGGATCTCTTTATAGGATAAGAGATGTTAATACAAAAAGTTATAGAAAATTTTGAATATGTTACAAAATGATAAGTTTTTTATGTCTTAAACTGAGAAATTGTTATATGAAATTATATCTTCAAAGCCTAAGAGGTGTCTATTTATATAGAGCAAAATAAGATTGTTTTTTTTTAAAAAAAAATTTGTAAAGAAAATATATTTTTTTTGAAAAATTTGTTTGTTGTTTATGTAAGTGAAGGATCAACTTTTACAAAAGTTAAAGTGATAGCTAGTTGTTTTAGCTATTTATGATAATAGAAGAAAATGGACATGATGATTTAGAGGATATTGTCTTAGATATAAAATGAGCCAAAATATTTTCGAGTTCTTTAAAATACTTTGTTTTTACAGCAACAATGACTTCTTATGATTTTTGTTTAAGAGGTAGAATACCATAACACTCATCCTCATCGTCATTCGCTAGGCCAATGATAGAACCTGAGGATAATGAAGATGGAGAGGGATCATGGTCTTTGATGCTTTGTAGGAATTGCTTCATGATTTTAAAATATTTTTCTTTAGATTTTATTGAGATAATAAAAGCATAAGCATGAGATCTATGTGCTAAGAATTTAGGCTGAGGATTTAAGTCTATAATCTTAGCATTTTGGTGTTGCTTTAACCATTCTATGATAGCAAGTTTAGAACTTTTAGTTTCTACTACAAATGAGTTCTATCATTTTACATTGCATCTTCTGATAAGGATTGGATACCCATACAAGGTATTGTAGTTAAAATACCAAGAAACAAATCTAAAGAATAAAAAATTTAAAACAAAAAGGAGAATTGGTGGGAATTGTTTCTTAGTTTGTAAGGGTTTAAAATTTTGTTTGGAGTAAATGTATTTAGTTTCAACTAAAATGTGTGATTTTATTACTTCATAAATACAATTAAAGTAATCCCACAATTAAAGAAATCATTTAGGTAAATTTAAAGTCTCGATGGAATTATCAAAATAGAAAAATAGAATAGACGGGAGTGACTACTCATGGAATTTTAAAGGAAAAGGGTGTTGAACCATATTTGTTGATAATTCCAATAAGAATAAAAACGCATAATGAGATTACCAAGTTTGACATGGTAATTGATTGAAAATTAAATTACTTGATGAAGAGGTTGTTTTCTATCAGAATAATATAGAATATTTTAAATAATGCATATAGAGAATGTTTATTAATAATGATTTTATTGAAGTTTGAAATGTTTAAATTTTGCAAAACCTATTATCTCAAATATTGTCATATAGTAAGATTGGGGTTTGGAAAAATCGCAAGGTTTGAAATACTAGTTTGGAGGAAAGATTTTTGTAAATGTAATTAAAGGGTCATAATAAATAAATATATTTTCAATAAGTAAAATATTTTTTTAAAATTATTTTTTCATTGAAATTATTTTTTTCTTTCTAAAGCTTTTGAAATAGTTTAAATGGAGAATTTGAATTAAAATGAAGTATGGGTTTTTGTGTGTTTTAAAAATTGGTTTGAAGGATTTATTCATCTATAAAGATTTCTCTTTTTGTGATGATTTCTGGCTGATAGTTTGTAAGGCTAAAAGTAATTATGATGAACTGGATAAAAAATTTACCTAATGTTTTACTTGTAAAAAGCATTTTATCTCCTCATCTTCAATAACTGCTTTTATATCAAGATTTGATTGGTTTTGTAAAAGAAATAGTTAAGATAATGATTTTTGTAAGGTTTTGTGAATTTTAATATTATGAAAATTCAAATTTTATCTTTGTGGTTTTCTCTTTCCCTAGATTTAGGGAGGCATTATGATTTGTTTTGAAAGAATTTCTTATGTTAGGAAATCATGAATGAAAATTTTAATTTTGAGTTAACAATATTGTTATAATTTAACATTTATTTGAATAGGTCTTTTTTTATAGGAATTTATTTTTCATTAAAATTATCATCATAAAAAAGATTAGTAACGTGTTATTTTCTTTTTTAAAAAGCATTTAGTAAACTAGAACAAACATTTTTTTTTAATCTTTCTTTAAAATTCTATTTTTTCTTGTAAAACAAGTTTTTATAATTGTTGTTTTTTTTTTTTTTTGTAGAAAAACATCTTATTTAAGATGCATGAGATGAACTTTTTTTTTCTCAAATTAATGCATTAATATGATAAATATGAATAAGACATGGTGTGATGAAATTTAAAATCCTAATCTTTAATTTTTCTAGAGAGGAAAAATAAGTTTCAAGTCATTGATTTTTAAAGTAATGTTTTCATGACTAAATTTGTAAAAAGTAACCATGTTAGTAAAATGGATTGCAAAAAATAATGGTACGATTAACTTCAACTATAACACTAAAGAAATTTCTAAAATAAAATCCATTATTAGAAATTCAATGCTTATAATTTGTATTTGATAACTAATTTAATATTGCAGTAACTTACTGCCAAATGTTTTGTTAGAAATGTTTTATGTGTATATATCGGTGCTAATAAAATGGTGTTGAATATATAATAACTACATAAAATATGTAAATTATTAATGAATCAGATTATATTATAATAAAATTAAATATAATTTTTTATTCAACTCTTAAATCAGGTCAAAATTTAATTAGCATATTCTGTAGGTCATATTCCTTGTAAGGTTTGTAAGCTAGCATCAACCAAGGACATGAACATGTCCAAATTAAAGCCAGAAGCTTTATTTTTTATTTAAAAAAAAAACAATCATTATTTTTCTAGGACTCGTTTCTTAATTAAATTTCAAAACTCTATCTCATTTAACTTTCATTCCATTTAAACAATTATATATATATAATACCCTCATTTTATCAAATAAAAATTACTAAAATATTTTATATATTATTTTTCATAAGAATTATTGATATTCATAATTTATTAAATCATGATTTTTTTCTACCATTTAACTTAATTTCAAAACTTGAGAAACTCTAGTTTCGTAACTTTCAAAAGACGCTAATTGAGTGGCTGCATCACATCGAAAGAAACATTTTAATTTTATGTTCTAAAACAGATGAGGTATGACTTAGAATAGCGAAAGGTTTATGGTATCTCCATTATACTAAATAGACTCTTCAGCATCCACAAAAAAAAAAGGTTTTTCTATATAAAGACGACTCCATTGGTGGCCGGAAAGGGTAATGGAATTCAACCACAGATATGATAAGAAAATTAAGCGATCAAGATAGAACCACTAATTTAATAAATCACATCAATCTGACAAACCTGTTTTGCAAGAATTCATTGTGGTATTATGAAAATCATTTTAGCAAAGAAAATTCATATTTTAGTTGGCTGCCTTATTCAAAAGAACTGGATTAGCCTGTAAGAAATGTGGTTTTTAATTTTTATTTTATTTTTTTATTTTAAAATAAGTTTTTTATATATTTTTAAATTGTTTTAATATGCTGATGTTAAAAATAATTTTAAAAAATAAAAATATTATTTTAATATATTTACAGATAAAAAATATTTTAAAAAATAAAGTTATATACTAATATAAATATTACTTTACCACCATTTTGTATTCAATATATTATAAAATTAACAAAATAATATAGCAGTCATCTCATGATGCAGCTTCCAAGCTCTTTCGAGAAAATAACAATAATAATAAATACCGCAGCCTCTTCATAATTATTAGAAAAATACTTAGACTGACTAGCCTCAATTATGATACCATGCGCATGTTTTCAAAGATCCTTGAATTTTATCGTTGCCGTTGTTGTTATTATTTAATTGTCTGGAACATTTATGCCTTCAAACAGCCTTTCTCGACCGTGGTTTGCGTTCCTTTTTCCTTTCTACCTTCCATTTATTTCATGAAGGTTTTAGCTGAAACAGCCTGTGTTCTTCTGTGTTTTATATTTCATTCGCTTGGCATGACCGTAAGTGAGCTTTTATGTTTTGGACTTGAATTAAAAAGAAAGTTGATATTTCTTTTTCGTTAGATCCTTCAATCCAATATATAAATCTCATACTACAAATTAAATTCTCATTTTAACATGAATTGTTTGTATACTGTCTTTTATATGTGCTTTTTTAAAAATTTAAAATTTATTTTATTTTAAGTTAATATGTTTTTAATATGCTTGTCTCAATAATATTTATTTTATTTTAAATTAATATATTTTAATGTATTTATTTTAAAAATAATTTTTAAAAAATAAAAAAAATATTATTAACATAGTTTTTTAAATAAAAAACATTTTAAAAAATAACCTTAACAATTTTTACAAACACGCTAGCTAAATAAATAATCTAGTCTTGATTTGAAAAAAAAACTATATAAATTACCATAACATTAGGCTAAAAAAATAATAGCTCTTTTTTCAAGAAAGTTGTCTCAAATTATCTGTGATTTCATGTCATTAACTTGAGCATTAAATAAATTCCTTCCAATATCATATCACCTGGGGTTTCATGCCCTTAGTGGCTCCTTCTCTCCACTTGAGCCCGTAAATTTCTTTGCAAAATAATCTTAAATTGGCACCAAAATGGTGGTGCCGCCTTGGCACTCTCGTCGTCTTTTCTTGGCGGTAAAAAAGAGGTAAGTTGAAATTTCCGATAACATTATTTGTTGAAATAAGGAAATAATTACTGGCATTATTTTCTGACTACGTCTTCTCCAAAGGCACAAGTTGATTTAATTCTTTTTTATAACTGACAAATGTTTAGACTACCTATTTAAAAACATGTTAGGAATATTAAATAAAAGTTGGGACCACTCTCGTCACGCGCTTGACGCAGTCGTGGGTCTAGTATTCTCGAAGCATCAAACCTTAGAAACCCCGCACAAAGATTGCATATGGTCACGTGACTCGAAAGTCCATTACTGTAATTTAAATACCTATTTTTCCCTTATAAAAAACCAGGTCATCGTTCTAGGGGGTAATTAGGTAATTACACAATGATACATCTCGCATTCCAAGATTTAAAGGGGGCAGATACGTCTTTTCCTAGTATAACGCATGATGAAATGACCTTTATAACCTCCACGCAAAGATGTTTTAATTTTTTATAATGCAAATTTATTAATTTAAATTAATCTAATATATTTTTTCTTTTTTAGATTAATATAGGTGTCCGGGCCAGCTTGCGCGCACCATGACTAATCCCACGGGCCCTGAAGTTAACGACCATGTAAGCCTCCAGTGGCCATTATATGAGTAACCAAGGACTCGAACATGAGACCACGACTAATATATTTTTATTTTGATATTAACTACAAATTTATTAATTTAAATTAATCTAATATTTTTTTTATTTTGATATTAACTGAGTTATCCTAATTTCATGAAATTGACATTTTTAATTAATTTTTTTATTTAATATTAATTTTATTAAAAACTAAACTTAATAATATATTTTAATTTATTTTTTAATAAATTATTATAATCTCATGATAATTTTATCCTGACAGTGAGCCAAGCATGTATTATAATGTTATTATTTTGTTTTGTTAAAGTCATCCTGTTTTTTGTTAAAGTTATTATTTTGTTTTTTATGAGTTATTATAATTTCATCATACAAAATATATATTCACAAGTTAAATTAAGTCAAACTAAATTGATTTAATATATTTTTTATTTTAATATTTATAAATACAAATTTAATCTTAAATATTTATTTCAAATCCAGTTATATTTCCACCTGTTATCTAAATTATGCAACAATTTATCCCTATATAAATTTATGTTTTTTTAACATCTCCTAAATACTTTTTTTTCCTGCATCAAACAAAAATAGCAGATCTGTACCGGGGGGTAAAGATCTAGATAACACCTATACAATAACATGGCATATGTGTGTCAGAGCTCAGATGCAATAAGCGTAGAGCATCGTGCATCCTTTTCAAAAAGACATGGGCATCTGGGATTTCAAAACGTAGCTTTGCCATTACAGCAAGTGATGAAATAAGAGTAAATCACATGAAGCTTATTTTTGCATTTAAGCTTCATGTCCTCGAGCTCCAATGTCTTTTTCCTTTTCAATTAAGAACTTGAATTGTTCTTAGCAAAATCTTGAGTCTGTACACTGTAGCCCAAGGAATTTTATTGTAGAGAGAGAGAGGGGAAATTACGGGCTGGAAGAGAGAGAAAGATTTTAGAAAGAGAAAGAAGAAGAAGATATGAATCAATTGAATTACGGCAGCGTATCTTATTTTCATGGATGAGCTGCCTGCCAGGTCCTCTTCGGCTGTCTATTTGGGTCTTGTTCTCACTTTTAATTGCACAAACGATATTTTTCTCCATCTTTCTTCTTGTTAAGTCAACTTGATCCATTTAATTTTCGAGAAAGGCAAAATCAGGATCCTAATTATCAAATATGTCCCAACTTCTAGAATTAAACTTGGAAGTGGTCCATCCATATATTTTATTTCAAATTAATATAGGGATTGATTTGGTAAAGTTCAGGTTGACCTACCAAAATAATTAATTTAATAAAACGAAATAAGACTACCAAATTAACTACAAAGTTAATAAAACGAAATAAGACTACCAAATTAATTACAAAGTTTTTTTTTAGTTTTATTAAATTAATTACAAAGTTTTTTTTAATAAAAAACAACATCTCAGCCTAAGCTTTACATATTATTAAAATATATTTGAGCAGTGTTCATCTAAGCAAAATTTTATACAAAATAGATATTTTGAAGTGCTTTTTATCTAAAAATAGATTAAAATATTTTTTTATTTTTTTTAAAATTTATTTTTAACCTTACCATATTAAAATATTTAAAAATATAATTTTAATTTTTATAAAATAACATTTGAGCTAAGCAAAGTTTGAAAAAGATAGCTGAGTGGCGTTATTATTGCCATTCCAAGTAAAGTTGTAAACTTAAGAAGAGAAAAAAGTTCTGATCTTCATTTAATTAAAAATCACTTTGATCCACTTAATTAAATTATGTTAAATCACCTTTCATTGGCCAACAGAATCTGTGTCTATATGACACACGCCTGGGAAAGACGCGTGGAATATATAGAGTGAGAAATACAAGCAGATTGGATTAATATTTATTATTTGATCCTTATACTCTCAATATTGTCTTAATATGGCCCGTTTACTGTTCTTAGCCGGTTCCTTTACTCAAGAAATTTTATCGATGGCATCCCTCTATCCAATTTCGGTCCTAAACACTGTTTATTCTTGATGCATGGCCTATAGCATATGCTATATTCACCCTTTCGGACATGCTGTCAAGAACTAATAGTGAGTTGGATGAAAGCTAAAGGAAAGTATTCCATGGATAATCCAGTATTTTATCTACTAAAAAGATCAATTTCAAAGTAAAACCTGGCTCGAGCTGGGTCTCGAGCTGGCGGGTCACCGATTTGACTTGCAAGGCCGAGTTTTATTGCTATGGAAAGGACTATATTAAGAAGAGTTTTTAACTAGTGGGACTAACTAGATAAGAAGAAAAGTGGAGAGTTCACATCAAGCAAAATGTAAGGATCAGAAGGACCAATTCTAAATTAAAAGGAAACAATAATTACAGTTAGCAGAGAAGCGAAGTTAGAATCCAATCACATTCCCACTAGCGAGAAGATATGGGCAAAGCCAACCAAAGATGGGAAGGACAGCTCTTCGATTCTCTCTTTACACGCAATTTGACTGCTTAAAAAATACAATTTAATTTTTCAAAAGCTGAATACCATAGCCTCCATTTTAGACACCTTTCTTGCTTTCCTCCTTGGCTCCTTCGCTTTGCTTCCTCCTTCGTTCTCTTCCCTCTCTCTCTCTCTCTCTCTCGCACACAAATAACACGTCCCTAGAAACACCTTCTGACATTACCTAAGAAAAAACCTCAGTGTCTTTCGATTTTGAACCCACAGAAACTCCCCAGAACATCCCGCGGCATAACAACTATTAAGACAAGTTGTAAACCAACTTGTTTATTTCTCTCTACAAGCACTTGCACTTCTCTGTTCAAAACCGGGTTTTAGTTCAACACTTTCACAACCGAAAACCCTCTCTCTGTCTCAGAAAAGAAAAACCTTTGTAAAAGAAAGGAAGTACATAAGACTCAAGATTTCTTTTTTCTCTTTCTTTTTTTTATTAATATTCTCTTTGTAGTATAATACTGGGGTTTGCTTATCTCAAAAAAACTCTTTCTTTCTCTTTTTTAGTCGTTGGGTTTTTGATAAAGCCAAAAAAGGTAGAAGCTTTGTATTGAGAATAGTTGGCAATGGTGCAGTACTTTAGGTATCATCAGTTAAAGAAGGGTGAGCATCATCATGCTGGGGAGGATGAGATGCTATCTTTGATGAGTGCAACAAGCTCTGGTTATTTCAAGAGATCAAGGCCTAAGCTTTTTTCTCTTCTCATCCTTTCTCTTCTCTCTTGCTGTCTTATTTTAGGTTCTCACTTGTTTTGCTCCCCCTCTGCCTTTTCTCTCTTGTGTAAGTTCCGTTCTCTCTTTCATGGTTTTTGGTTATTTTTTCTTTCTTCTTCTGGCTTTGTCTTGATGCGTGTCTGTGGTTTTCGCAGATTCTTTTGGTGTAGAGACTGATGGGGTTGCTGCTAATGTAAATGCAAAAGCTTCTCTGTGTTCTTCGGTTTCTAACGGTTAGTTCTTTTTATTTTTATGTGCTGTTGCTCTTGCCTTCTTCTTCTGTTAATAAGATTGAATTGGATTTAACAGTATAAGGTATTAGCAGACTGGAAGTCTGTTGCTTTCTGATATTTAGAGTTTCCTTAGGCTACATCGACACGTAACCTAGAAAAGTTAAGGCCGAAAAGATGAAACTGTATTTTTTTCCCAGTGATTAGTTCATGAAGGTGAATGAATGATCTAGTTTCTTGAAACCACAAAAGTAGACACGAAGTTACTGGGTTAAAAGTTTCTTTCTTACCTTATATTTGTTTTCTGAGTTCGATAAAATGTTAGACTCTTGTAGCAAAATGAATTGTGATTTACTGTTAATTTCCTCAAATTTTGACGCAATTTTTTGGTGGTAAATTCAGGAACCATATGCTGTGACCGGAGGAGTATTCGTTCGGATGTCTGTGTTATGAAAGGGGATGTAAGAACAAACTCTGCCTCTTCTTCAATCTTCCTCTACACCTCAAAGAGTACCGATGCTGTGATAAAAAATGTTTCGAGGTTAGCTGATAAAGATGAGGAACTCCAGCACGAAAAGATCAAACCATACACCAGAAAATGGGAAACGAGTGTGATGGACACAATTGATGAATTAGATCTTATCGTGAAGACAGAAAATTTTAGGAATAACCATCATTGTGATGTCAAGCATGATGCACCGGCAGTGTTCTTTTCGACTGGAGGCTACACTGGTAATGTTTATCATGAATTCAATGATGGGCTTTTGCCTTTGTACATTACATCACAGCATTTCAAGAAGAAGGTTGTGTTTGTAATCCTTGAGTATCATGATTGGTGGATAATGAAGTATGGAGATATTCTTTCACATCTTTCGGATTATCCTGCAATTGATTTTAGTGGAGACAAGAGAACTCATTGCTTTCCTGAAGCCATTGTCGGTCTTAGAATCCACGACGAGCTCACAGTGGATCCTTCGCGGATGCAAGGGAATAAAAGTGTTGTTGATTTTCGCAATGTTCTAGACCGAGCATACTTGCCTCGAGTTCAAAGTTTGCTTAAAGAAGAACGGCTAGCTCAAGAAAAGCTAAAACAGAAAGTGCATTCATCATCATCGGAGATCAGAAAGGAAGTGCAAGATGCAACCTTGAAGAGACCTAAGCTGGTCATATTATCTAGAAATGGCTCTAGAGCTATAACTAATGAGGATTTATTGGTGAAGATGGCTGAAGAAATTGGATTCCGAGTTGAAGTAGTGAAGCCTGAACGAACAACAGAACTAGCCAGGATTTATGGGGCACTTAATTCAAGTGAAGTTATGATAGGTGTCCATGGCGCTGCCATGACTCATTTTCTGTTTATGAGGCCTGGCTCTGTTTTTATCCAAGTCATCCCTCTGGGAACAGAATGGGCAGCTGACGCTTATTACGGGGAACCTGCAAGGAAGCTTGGTTTGAAGTATGTTGGCTACCAAATTCTTCCGAGAGAGAGTTCGTTGTATGACAAATATGATAGGAACGATCCTGTTCTTCGAGATCCCGAAAGGGTGTCCGAAAAGGGATGGCAATACACAAAGTCGATCTATCTTGACAACCAAAATGTGAGGCTAAACCTTGGAAGATTTCAAAAGAGGTTACTTCGTGCTTACAGTTACGCTATCGCAAAAATGAACCGCAGATCTCATCTCCAATCACAGTGATATTCAGTACTTGTATGAAGTTGGATAAATGGTTTTTTCTTTTTCTTTACGTACATCATTGATTGATTCATCTCTGTACATTAGCAGGTACAAAAGGTCAACTAGGCGTATATGTTTGTATAAACTACAGAGTCTTTTAATATGTCCTCGCTTCACAAGGCATGGAATAAATAATAAGCTTCGTATGTGTAAATTACGCAATGTTACAAGTATTTTAGATGGGCTGATAATTATATTTTTCATTTCGTTCACTTTCAGTCTCTCCAAAGTTGTTATGTCAGCTTCTGCTGCTTCAAGCAATTATTTCTTTCCCTTTTACAATCCTGTTAATTTTGACGTCTGTTGCGTTTGAGTATGCGTTTTTCCAGACCAAGATAAAGCTGAAAATAAATGAAATCAAATTTGGAATGGAGGATGCTGTACGGATAAGACTGACACGTATTGCAATTTTCCATGAAACTTGAGACCTCGTGAATGCTGGTCTGTATTTACTGATTCAACGATAACATGTGATCACATGATGTGCATAAGGTGCTCTATTATTGCCTCAGTCTTATTTCGCAAGGAACAATATCCACGTTCACGAAGGGCTGCAGGAGAAACAAGCATCTACCATTCCGCTCGACTCTGATTGATACCAATCGAACAGCGTTTAGACTTCTTCAGAAAGAGAAGCAGCATGCCTAGTTCTGGAAAGTGAGCCCTTCTTAAAAATTTGCAACCATAGATATACTAGAATCACACAATAAAATGTAAAAGCAAAAATTGAAGGGAAAAAAACCAGGCTTTGAGATCAAGCATTTCAATTATGAATCAGGTTACACTTCGTTCCCTCTGGCATTTTTTTTGGCATGTACATGTAATCCTGACACTCAGTCTCTATCAGCAAAACTCTCATTGACATGTAAGTGTCTCCCACCTAACTTGGGAAGGCTGTGCTTCGAGCCGAAGCATCATTGCTGTATTCTTCAATTAGCTTGATAGAACAGCCATCAGTGTCAGTTGCATCTTGGCATTGCTTCTAGAGTTTTGACAATCAGACGTGTTGACCTAAAGCCATCGTTTTGTCGACTTTGTTGAGGGATGGACTGGAGGGGGCGTCTTGGCATTCCTCTTAGGGTCATCTGCATCAAAACGGAACATTACATGAAATGAGGTCCCCTTCTCTTATTTTAGATGATGTTTTTTCTATATATATATATATATATATACACTTGCAGTGGAGTTGAGCAAATAATGCTCGAGTAGGTTACACTTGCCAGGTTCAATAGGCTTTCCTCCAAGAGAAGATCTGCGTGATGTTGATGTTTGAACTCCTGTAAGAGATTGCCTTCTTAGTGTCCTGGCATTAGCTGTGAGTGGTGTCTTTAGATCAGTGTCATTGCATATGCCAATAATAGGTGAGAATTCTTCCTTTGAAATCTGCTGATTCCTGTAATTTGAGACAATATGTTACTGCAAAGAAATTTCACTCACATTTCAGTGGATAATGATTTCATATTTGACTTGATGAGCTGGTGGTTGAATGCAACAATCAAGAATTACCTTCCTAAGTCTGGAATCAACCAATCTTATTAATTACTATAATAGAAATATGAATCAAATTTTGAATCAAATTTTACAGATGTCTGAACACACACCTCTTATCGGAGCCGTTAATCAGTTTTCCAATCGTACGGAGGGATTTCCTTATTTGAGATCCTTTTCCATGAGTGCTTCCTTGTGTGCTACGAACAAGATTGGCCGCCTGAGAATCTGTAGAAACACCAAGTTCACTCTGCATCAGAATCTTAGCCTCATTTCTGGAAATTACTTGCGGTTCTGGTGTTATTGGTAGCTGAAGAGTTGGAATTTGCGTCCTGCTATTATCTGTTTTGACCATTCTTTTCTGATACAAACTAGTAGGACTTCGAGTATTGAGGCGATAAACTTCAACGGTGGAACTGCCACTAGCAAAATGCCCTAATGGTTTTGGCACTGCCTCTGCATTTCTGGAAATTACTTGTGGCTCTGGTGTTATTGGTAGCTGAAGAGTTGGAATTTGCGTCCTACTACTATCTGTTTTGACCATTCTCTTCTGATACAAACTAGTAGGACTCCGAGAATTATTGAGGCGATAAACTTCCACCGTGGAACTGCCACTAGCAGAATGCGCAAATGGTTTTGACACTGCCTCTGCATCCTGAATAAAACCATGTTTCTGCAGTGTTACCGAGTCAAAACGTAGGGGCCTGCTTACATCCTCTGCTCCTTTTGCCTGGAAATGCTCTTTCTTGTCATACTTTGGCCCTTCCAAGCTTAATCTTTTGGAACGAGTAGGTACAGAAGGGGTTTTTGATGCCTTTCTATCTTCAGTATTCGTGATTTTCTCAGACTTCCTGCTGCTGCCATTCTCAATACTCAGCCTCCGTGCACGTGGAGGAGTTCGCTCAGGCATCACTTTTGGTATCTCACATGGAGATCTTGGGTCCTTCATTTTATTAAACTGCACATTCTTCTCTTCCTTTCTGGCCAATGCTTTCTTGAGGTTCTCAACCTGAAAGTTGTCCGTGTTGAAATTGTTATGTAACCTGATATCCTTGAGTAGAATTTACATCCATTTGATTTGATAACAAAAGAGAGTAGAAAAGGAACATGATCAACAATTGCTCTCAAAGCGTGCAATTTCAGTTCGTAAGTAAAAAAATAACAGAAGCAAACTATAGTAGCCTCAATTCAAAGAAGAAGAAGAAGAAGAAGAAAATACAACAGCACTAGTACGTGAGGAAAGAAGCCAACAGTATGATGGAATGTTATAAATTTTGGATATACTTGTGAGAACCAACCAACTGATGCAACAAGTATACTGACCATAATGTTTTTGTTGTCAACAAGATAAGAATCCAAAAAACATCACATAGGCGACTTTCTATCCCACCGTTTGCAGGACTTGTAACAGGGAAAATTGGACAGAAAACAGATTCTGAAATCCAGATAAATAAAATTCAGATTTACCTGGTCCTTGAGTTGCATGATCTCACCGCTCTCTTTGTTTGCACGAACAGCACCGAGTTCAATAGTTGATACCCTCTGAGCAAACTTCAAAGTACTGATGGTTTCACCAAAAGAATCTCCTTCTGGACTTAAATGGGCAAACATTAACGTTTTAGCGTGTCCACCTGAAGTAAAAAACGCCAAGAAAAATGTAAGCATATGCTAGGAATCAAAACCAAAACAGAGAAAACAGTATAGAGAAGCTGGAATTTTTGAGAAACAAGTTCATTTGTCTTATTTACACATCACAACCTAAGGAATCTTGTAGTAGAAGTGTGAGTTTGCTGTTTCTGTAAGGGATATGAGAATTCTTTTGAGCCAAGGCTGTGATTACATCTCCTAGACAGGAGAGAGACTTATTAATGTACTGTGCCTCTTTGAGCCTATCTCCCGTAACTTCTGATTTATCCACTCGTTCACTTCCTGCAAGGTCCACCAAATGGAGGGAACTGTGGAGGGTGCTTCCAGATACATCTTTACCATGTACATGAACTGTCAGGATACTGCAGCAACATGTCAAATCACCCTATCAATAAAATGAAACACATGCATGGTTTCAGATTTCATCCTAGTTTGTATAAATCAACCAGAAAACTGACCTATGGGAACGACTGCTCCGGTTGTTGAGTGCAGTGGAACTGACAACACGATTGGCTTCACCGAGTTTCATCAGGTTAAGAACGTCTGCAGTGGACTTCACAGAATGCATTTTAGCATCCGGAAGGCTCAAGCCATTATCACCAGCACAACTCCGAATCTCTAATTTGTGCATGGTTAAGAATACAAAACTTATTACATATGCATGGTTACAATGAAACGGCAGAGTAACGACCTTGACTCACCTACTATGAATGCTTATTTTGCACTGTTTTTATGATTTTCAAATAATAATAATAATAATAGCTAAAAGGATATTTGGTAGCTGTTGAATCTTCAGCAAGAAGGTCTCGTACTTGTTCATTGTAAATTTCAACCATTTGAACTTGAATACTGTAATTTACGATTTCCTTCCTTTCATTAGACATCTGGAAGAGATCACTCAAAGCTAGATAATTAATCCCCATATCCTTGGTTGACCGGCCTGATGGACCACTCTGTTACCACAGAATTTATATATATCATCTGGGAGAATATTGGTTATTGTGCAGATAGCTAACATGTAAACAGAAGAATTCTATGTTTCTATTCAAAAGGGAATAGACTAAAGCCAACTAAGATTAGAAAAACTTACCATGGTATATGTTTTTCCTGATCCAGTTTGACCATAAGCGAAAATGCATGCATTATAACCATCCATCACAGACCTGATCAGTGGTTGAGTGTCCATAAATACCTCATCTGGAAATCAAGAGTCAATATGCAAAATCATCAGATTCAATACATATGCTGCACTGGAAAAATGTTGCTATTGGATAATAGTACCTTGAGTGGCAGTAGGTCCAAACACCCGGTTAAACTGAAAAACTTTCTTTCCATCCTTATGGGGCTTTAGTGGATCCGAAATCACTAGCGAACCGTCATCTCCAATATAATCGATAACATTGCTTGTTCTATCACCGAAAGCAGGCCTGATTCTGCAGTAAACTCGGATATTTCCTGTGGGAAATAGTAATTCGAACAGATCAGGATATTGAACTTCAGTCGCTCATAATAAAAATTAACATTTTAAAGATTGTAACAAGATTCAGGAAATAAGTGAAATTCATGTTTTATAACAGCAAGCTAACCTTTCAAATCCTGAACCATGTTGTACAAGTTCCTGTTCTCTTTCAATACCCTATGGTATCCAAGAGCTGCAGTAGACATCTCTTGTACTTGAATTCCTGATCCGTAGCAATTACAAGAGCATTTAGCTTGTAATTCTTTTTGTACAAATGTGAATGATATTGATATGTCTAGAGATTGGTATTTACAGGAAAAATGATAATTGACATCTAATTTATGAGATTGTTAACAAGCTGAGCTCGTCAGAATATCTCATGGAGCTTCCAAGATATCACAAGTAATAATGGAGTCGAGTCTGAAGAACAGAAATCTAAGACAGATAGCATTAATCGTAGCAGTGAAGATATTTAATTACACACATTGAGAAAGGGATGGTGACACTGTCAAAGTTAATGCATGGTTATTCTTGTACAATAAGTTATTTATAAAAGTAATATACCGAGTTCTCTCAAATCTGTCTGCAGTTGTGACTGTAAGCCCTGGAACTCCCTTTTTGTCAGCGTCAGCAAGGCCTTTATATCCTGAAAGGAAAAAAAAAAAAAAAAAACACAACCAAAAGAATTCAGAAAAAGTCTAATCCTCTAAAGTTTAAACAAAATTGTCAGCTTGATAAATGAGACTGAGGTCATTTTGTTTCCTCACATCTATCCTAATTAAACAAACTTTCTAGCCAAATTTTCTTAAGTGATTTTATGTCACTTGAATAATAGCCTTTTACATGTCAAAACAAAACAATTACTGCTACACTGCAACCTTTCAATCCATGTAAAGGAGAGGATAATAACAAATAGGTACTAACCAGAAGTTCTTTTTCTTGCATTTGAATTAATTGTCTGTGGTTGCAGTTGCCCTTTCTTAAGCAAGCTTGGCAACACTGTAAAACATGAGTCACAGGCACATCAGAATATCTCGTCAGAGACTAATGGTTTGAATCATGAACGAAGAAAAGAGATGTAATTTCATCAAGGTAAGGCAATTGCAAATACAATTAGAATGTTAACAACCAAGAAAAAATACGTAAAAAAAAAATTAATTAACGTGCACTTATGATATGCTAACAGCAAATTAACTTTCATCTTTTACTGTGAGAATCAACAGATTGAAGATGATCGCAAGACATGTATAGAGCAGCAACGATGACACTTAAAATCTTCAAATTGTATATTCCATGGCCAGAGGAGAAAGAGAAAAAATATTAAAGAAGTTGATGGAACTTTAACACAATTACAGCTTTCTACATGCTTATCTATCGACTGCATTTGTAATAAACTATAAAAAACTCACCTTAGAATCTCCTGGTTCAGACGATTCCTCCATAGGCTTTATTGTTGAATGAGAAGGTAAGCTACCACCTTTAGCTGTTGATTTCAACTGTTCGGACCAGAAGATGTAGAGCATGTTCATAATAACTTCATATATGAAAACACAGTTCAATAAAGAGAGATTCGACAGGAAACGTGTAAGCGCTACTATCTTGTACCAAAATATTTCCATTTAAACATGCGATTTGAAATGGTGGCGAGATGATATTTATATCTTTATAAATAGGTAAAAAGTCAAATTATTTGGGAGGGTAAATCTAGGTATTTCTAAGTATTTGCACTTTTTGCGCTAGACAAAGCATTCTCATGTAACTCAGATGCTCCTGGCTAACTATTAAACAGTGAATATCCTCAAATCAGGGGTGCTTTTTTACTAGGAAATCTTTTTGTATGCAGGAAGCAACCGTAGGGGATTGTGTTGATTTAAATAAACTAACCTCTGGGAACTTGTTATGAAGCTTATCTCGTAAACAGCTTAACAGGATATCACTGAACAGCTTCATTGGATCCTGTAGCATTAGAAAAACATTGATAAGAACAATATGCCCTATATAACAGTAAATTTCATACGTCATACAGATTATCATTACCATGTTGTTGCCGGAACGGAGGGACATGAGAAAGTTGCTATCCATGTTTTCCTTGGAATCAGCCATATGCTCAGCAAGTTTCTTGGCAATTAAATCTGCAAAATCCAATACATCACATCAAAGAGGGGAAGGATACACTAAGAAAAAGCAAAAACCACCGTACATGCTATGACTTACAGTTTCTGTTTAGCAGGTGTTTTGTATTCAAGTGATATAACACCATGAGATGTCTTTGCTTCATTTATTACAACTACTAAAAAACTTTGAATGTATCCCAGAGATGCCTATCGACTTGTGCAGGGAAAGAGAGAGCTAATACCTTCAATTTTCTTCAATTCTGAATCTGTTGGTGGCTCTTTTTCACAGGCCGCAGACATGTCCAAACGCCTACATGAGTCTGATGAGATGGGTTGAGAATTGTTCCTGATAGCAGAATGAATAACCATAGGAGATCTAGCAGGCTTATAGAATCCATTAGGGTTCATCTGCTTGTACTCATGGTATGATTTAAGCGCTAAGATGCAATCAACCACATTAGTCCCCGACCCTGTCTCCAAAGAATCCTTTCAAGATTAAATCGAAAAACTCATTAGTCAATTGTTGGTGCTGACATTCATAAATAAATACATTTGCAAATGCTTATACAATCAGACACATAAATAAAGCCTAATTTACCCTTTCAAGATCAGAAGCTTCGAAGGCAGGCAGCCTTAACTCTTCAACAGCCACCAGAAAATTCTTTACATTCTCAAAATACTGATAGGCTGGTAATGGCTGGGATTCTCGGGTTAATGGTAGTAAAGGTGCATGAATCTCCACCACCTTGACATAATTTTCAAAGCAAACAATTAAAACATTGAAATCACTAAAAATCTAGACCAGCTCTATGGTCAAAACAAAGATAAAAAAGCATTGTTAAAGAGACTATTTTCACATTTCATTGGGACTTTTAGCCAACTTTTCCTAATAATGATAAATGAATTAGAAGTAGCAGTGAAAGTACTTTAGGCACTGCCCCTGGATGCACTTTATTTATAGCATTGCAAAGAACCAAGCCATTTCTTAAGCGAGAAATGAACTCTTTCTCTGATGGATTGTTTGATATGCCTATTGGACCCACGAGATTTTCAAGCCATGAAGCCGCTTGATATCTTCGCCATGCTGCAAAAAAAAAAAAAAGTCAATAACATTAAAGATTATCACCATATTCTTCAAAAATTAACAATTGTTAAAATGTTAAAGATTTGATTTTTACTATAATAGAAGTTAGTTTCTAGTCCAAAAATGAAACTAAAAATCATAAACACCATGTTTTCTCGGAAACCAAACAAATGGGTAAAGTAGAAACAAGAAAGAGATAGTAATCAATAATCAAACCTGCTTCTTCAGCTTTTCTTGAAGCCAATATATCATATAATTCAGTTCCTGAAGAATCCTCCATTAACACCAACAAAAAGACCCTTCTTGTTCCTTAAAGAAAACAATCAAAACAAACGACAGTAATTAGAAAACCAAAACCCCACATTTAAAAAACAAAAACCCATTTTACATTCATCTTCCAAAAAAAAAAAAACCACAGTAACCAATGAAACAGACATTGATGTTCAAGAAGAACCTACTTGTTTCACTTTTTTGGGTACCTTTCACTGCTTAGAAAGCCTAAAAGAATCCAAGAAGTGAAGAGAGAGAACGAGGGAGAAATTCAGAGAGAGAGAGGATCAGAGAATGCTATCAAAGTTTGGTTCTTTCTCTCTTGGAAATGAGAAACTAAGCAAAATTTTGCTTCTTTTTGTTTATAGTTTGGTGTGGAGTGAGGTTCGGATCGGAACCTAGGGCTTTGAAATCGTAACGTTAACTGGTGGTTCTTTTGAATTCAAATCTGCAGAGGGAACAACGTGCAAGCATTTCGACCGTCGAGTTTGTCAAGAAGGTAATCAAATCAAACGGTTCATCTTGACAGATCTATGGTTCGACGTCTACATTGTGGAGAGTGAAGTGCACGCCTGATCGGGTATGAAGCGAGTAAAAACACGCCTTATATGCGCGTGGTATGAAGTGGGATAATTAGCTGTTTTCACTCTTGCAGCAAAAGCTTAGGGATTTGCTACTTTATGCAAAGGTAAAATTGGAGATCTGGCGCTTGATGATGTGATTTGTTTCCTAATTTGCATTATCATTTGAATGATTCTGTGTTTTATTTTTAGAAAATATTTCAAAATTTAATTCGAAGCTTGGCGACCATGCCGTAAATTCAAAGGTTGTTGAGGATCATGGGAGATATGATGTTAACTTCTGTCTAATTTTTTTTTTTCAAAATGGAGAAATGAGAGTTTTTTATTTTCCCTCTCATGAGTTGTTCTTTTACAACCTGGTGATCATGGAGTAATTTTATGGTGATGAGGAATAATTAGTTGCATGATATCATTTATTTTTTATAATTTATTTTATAAATTAAAAGATAAAGAAGAGAAATAAATTATATTTTTATCATTTTTTTTCCAAATTGGATAACAATAAACAGCTAATATAATACCACAATATATTTTTTATACACTATAATTTTTTTCATATATAATTATGTTTCTTGGTCATGAGAATTTGGTTAATTTTAATAATTTATGAAGTTAGTAACGATTGGTTTCAAATTTGTAGGTATCTTTAAGGGAAAAAAATGACTCACGTTAATAGACAGTAATTAAAAATTAAAAAAAAAAACTCTTACCATTCTAAAATTTTTCTGCTTCTTCTTCTTCTTCTTTTTTCCTTTTTCTTTTTCAATACCTAGCTCTTCCTCTTCTTCTATCTATTTTATTGAATTAGAGAGGCATTTTATACTATAAAATGTTTGGGGATAATAAAAACTAAGAAAATGATGTATAAGAAAAGAAAAAAAAATATATATGAAAAAAAGAGCACCTATCATATAAGAAAAAAACTAAGAAAATGATGTATAAGAAAAGAAAACAAATATATATGAAAAAAAGAGGGAGCTTTTATAGAGGTATTAAAAAGTTTTTTTTTTAATATGAAGAAAAAACAAATTGTCATGTCAATATGAAAAGAATTTTAGCAAAAATCATTGCATAGATTTTTTTAAAAAATAATTCTCAACAGATAAATAATGTTTAAAAAACAACCCAAAAACTTCAAAATATTTTTTTTATAATAGAATTTTTTTTTCTTCTAAGACATTTTTGAAAAAAGTGTTTAAGAGAAACAACACAATCTATACAAAGTGACAATATCTCTTTCCTTAAAATTCTAATAACAGATGCAAAACATTTTTTCCGCCTCTAGGGTTATCAGAAACATACTCGTAAATCTAATTTGCTTGATTTTAATTCATATTTTTAATGACTTATATAATGTATTTTAAAAGCATATTTTACCTCTAAATTATCATATGTCATTCAGGTAATGGCATTTAATCAACACAATTATTAATGTGGTGCATTTAATCTGGTTAGTGGCAGATTGGCAATGATAAAGATTTTTTTTTATTTTTTTTATATTGCGTACTGATTTTCATGTCTAACCTTTAAAAATTTAAATGTGTTTTTAAATTTGTATTAGTTTAAAAGTTAGTTTTTATTCTTTTAATTTCTATTTATTTCTATTTTAAGGTTTTTTAATTTTTTTTATTTTAATTTCATCTTTTTGTATTTTATTTTTTATCAAGCCAGCTAAAAATCAAATTCTCTTGTTGTTGTTAACTTTGATTCTGGTCTTTATTCTTGTAATTGTTATTTACTTTATTTTTACTATTTTTTGAAGTTTTTTTATTTTTAATTTCATCTCATATATTTTATTTTATTTATCTAATTTGATCATCATTTTATTGATTTATTTTTTTAATTCTTTTCTTGATTTGTTTTTTTTTCACTTTCACTCTTGAATATTTTATTTTATTTTATTTTTTATTTGATCAATTGTTCTCATTCTTTTTATTGTCATTTTTTTATCCATTTTGAAACTTATTTTATTTTTTAATTTAGTCTCTAATTATTTTCTTTGATTTAGTTTTTATACTAGGATTGGTCACATGACTCGAGCCATTAATTTTTGAAAAGTATCTTTTAATATCAATCTTTTTTAGTTTTTTTTTATTTTTTTTCTTGTAATTTTAAAGTATCTTTTAATATCAATCTTTTTTAGGTTTTTTTTTTATTTTTTTCTTGTAATTTTTAAATTTTTTTATGGAGTTATCTCAATTTTATATTTCTGATTGCGGAATAGTAGAGTTAACCTGAATTTACTCAAGTTTTTTTTTTAAATTCGTTATTTAATATTAGATTATTAAGTCTTAAACTTTGTTAATTTTTTTTTGTTTTTTTTATATGGGTTTATCATGTGTGGTGGCTTGGTGAAGTTGACTAGAACTAATCTAGTTTCTTATGACTTTTTTACTCATTTAACTTTGGTTTTTCTTTAATATTTAAATGAATAATATTTTTAATATATAATTAAAATAACTTTCTTATTTTTAATTATAATACTTTTAGTTTTTCATTTAGTTTCGCAGGGTAAAATGAAATGCCAACGTTAAAAAATGTCATTAGCAAGAACTTTCTTTTTCACCTTTACACTAGCAAAATAAAATAAAATAAAATAAAAAGTATTTCTAATAAAAAAATCTATTGTAATTAATTAAAATAATATTTCCATGAATTTTCTCACCTTGTAAACTAAATAAAGAATGTTTGAAAAAGAAAAACAAATAAGCACAGTATTTTCATCAAATATAATAGCAATTCATAATGCATCTTGTGCGTTTATTTTCACTGAAAAAAAATTCAGTAATTTTCTTTCAATTAATCATATAGTATTATGATTAAAAAAGATTTATTTTATATGTTTAAATGCAAGAATCTCTAGAGTTCCAACATATATTGCACAGACCACTTTAATTCAAATTTTAAATCGAAATAAAATCACTATATAGTTAAATCTCAGTAAATTAATACAATGGAACCATGGAGATTTATTTAAACTTGGGATCGAATAAAAATATTATTTAATCAAAATTATTAATTTATCAAGATCATACTGTGCTAAAATTAAAATGACTCAGATATATAAACTTTCCATTAAACCCTAAATAATATATATAGATAGAGCAGAACACAATCTTCGCAAACAACAGGTTAGGACAACTTCCCATATTAATCCAGCAGGAAAGCCAAAAAAGTGATATAAAAACCTTCCCTATTAAGGTTCCCTATGTATAGTAATATCCATTATTATTCATTGAGAGTTTTATCTTCTTAAAAATAAACTGTTCCATTTTACAATTCTACAAATATTAATCTCATTGGTCCCCTGATTTTCATTTTTTAGGGTTTCCATGTTGGCATCAAACACCCATTTACCAAAAATTCTAAAAGAGGTAAATAACCACCTCATAAGTAATTAAAAGTTAACCAAAATTGGATAATTGCTACATATAGTATCCTATCTGTCACCTTTCCTACGAGTATACTAATTCTGGTCACACTTTCCTTCATTAGTCCTTCACAATCCTTATCAATTCAAGCAACATAGTTATTGTAAATCAAGATTTGGTTTCATCTTCTCTCTTTATATATTGAAACACACATCTGTTGTTTCATATTCTTGTTGGTTGCAGAGTTCTGTGTTAGAGGAGACTAGGAGAGACCATTAGCATACATGACTGAAGAGAGGAAAAGAATGGGGAGAGGGAAGATTGAGATAAGGAGGATAGAAAACTTGAATAGCAGGCAAGTCACCTTCTCCAAACGCAGGAATGGGTTGCTGAAGAAAGCTAGAGAATTATCAGTTTTGTGTGATGCTGAGGTTGCCGTCATAGTCTTCTCTAGCACAGGAAAGCTTTATGAATTTTCAAGCACAAGGTATGTTATGCTTTTGCTTTTTTATAGAATTACCATGCGATCTGAATCTAAAATCGTTTTAGTTGTTTTAACAGAGTCAAGATTTGATATCATGTAAAGGGCTTTTTCCTATCTTTCTTTCTTTTTTCGTTCTTGATCTCTTGTGCATCCGTGGCAGCTACTGTGTTTTTTTAATTTTTGATGGCCAGGTCTTGGTCAAACTCGTGTTCAAGTGACTAGTGACTTAAAAGGCAGAACAAGTCAATGGGCCACTGAATACAAAATTATAAAACATAAATTCAAAAGTAAAGGAGCCATCAAGAGATGAAGGGGATGGTTTCTAGGATACAAATAAATTGAGGTTGTTCAAACAGGATATGAGCACAAACCCTAGTAGATTAACAATTGGAAGCTACTTTAGTTTTTTTTTTTTATCCTTTTCCCCTTTCCTTTTCATCTATTTTTTGGATAGTAAAGCTGTATGGAAAGATGATCGAGAAAAGGAATAGTACTTGTCAGGTTAAAAATAGAGGTCATAAAGAAAATTTTAAGTTATTCCTATTTTTAAAAGGTTACAAAGAAAATTTCAAGTTGTTCGATGTGCCATTGGTTTTGGGCTAGAGTTGGATAGATGGTGGTGTTTTTGGGCCATTTTCAGAAGCCTAGAACTGGTTCATGAGAGTGAACTAAATCATTGATAAGCCTTGCATAAGAGCCCTCTTTCCTATAAGCTGTATAGCACATAGATTTTAACATTGCAGTGCCAGTCAGTCAATGTGTGTACTTAGCAAATTTCCACACATACCAATAGAGAAAATCTTCAGTAATGCATGTGTTGAATAACAAGCAAGAGCAAATTAATCCTTATCACACTCTCTTTCAATTCTTGAATTGCAGCATGGAACACACACTTTCAAGATATGGCAGTGGCCTGGATTTGGATTATAATGATCATCCTTCTGATGACCATGGGGCAGAGGTATGCTACAGTTAAAAACAGTATCTTATTGTCAGTTTATCTCCAAACTATATTAAATAAGCGCTTAAAAATCTTTGTGAAAACAGCATTCAAATAGTGCAGAGGTTAATGCAGTGAAAGATGAACTCTCAAAGTTACGGTTGACATGCTTGTGAGTCATCATGAATTGACCTCAATTCCAGGCTAAATTTTTCTTCAGAATCGAGAATTCTATTTTGATGTCGCCCTTATGATTTTTGCAGGCAGATGATGGGTCAACAACTCGATGGATTGAGTTTCAAGGAGCTGCAACACCTAGAACATCAATTAAGTGCAGGCATTCTGTCTGTTAAGGACAAGAAGGTAAACAAATTCTATAATGAGCAGGTTCTCTTTGTATTTGATCATATCCTGCTGAGACTTTGCCGAACCTTTGCTTTCGAATGCCTTGTAACTCATTGTTAATTGTTACAGGAACAAATGCTGATGGATCAGCTTAAGAAATCCAAAATGCAGGTAAAGAAGGCATTTCATTATAACTTGCATGCCCTCGTCAAAGTAACTTTCCATTTCCAATTAAGTAACTTTGATACAAATCTTTTTGCTGCTTTTATTTTCAGGAGCAAAAGGCCATTCTAGAGAACGAATCTCTGCGTAAACAGGTTCGATCATGTACAATTTCGATAATTTCTTGAAGTGTCAATCTTCATGATTGATTAATTGTTTCTTTTCTCTCCAAATGTACATAGATTGAGGAACTCAAACGAGGATCCCGGCCAAAGTCTGCTTTCCTGGAATTAAGTCCTTTGGACAGGAGATTTGCCGTAGCAAGTTCCAAACCTGATAGTAATCGCAAGCCACAGGAAGAAGAAGATCTTTCCGCCACTTCACTGCACTTGGGGTATTTACACACGCTTGGGTTTAATTTCCTGTAATCCATGCTTAAAGAAATCTCCTAGTTTTCTATCATCCTGTAGTTGTTTAGTTGCGGAAAAACAGAAGACACGAAAACTTAGCTATTTTGAGATTCAGCTAAATGTACAATGACAGAGATTCTAGGTTTAAGAGGCAATTAACAAGCTGCAAGATGCACATATATAATTCATACTTGGTTGGACAATTCTGCTTCCTAGCATAATACAAATGAATATTTTTCTTGTTTTTTTACAAGATTCTCATCCTTTTCTCTGTTTTTCTCAGGTTGTCATCTGATGTTTGTCACAGGAGGAAAGCTGCCAAGATTGAATCTGTCTCCAATGATTCAGGAAGTCAGGTGGCTTCAGGGTGATGAAGCATGACATAGATCCTCTTATAATAGGAGGGTTTGTACTAGTTTAGTTGATGAATGTTTTGAGTAAATTTTCAGTCACAGATAGATGTTTTTGGTATATCAGTTTTACCTAGATTTCTAGAGATAACACTCAATGGCTGGTACAGTTTATAAATTGATATATGAATAATGCTAATCTTTTCCGAATTCACTGATGAATTTTCAACGATTGATTTGTGAGGTCAACAACAACTGAAATCAACTAATTCAATGAACTAGAATTTTCAAAAAAGTGTTTTTATCATTATATCTTTACCAAAAAACATCAGATAAAATTTTTTTTTTAGATATAAATTATTGAAAAAACAAACATGTTTAAGTGAAAACGCATTAGGCTTGACAATGTGTCAAATCCCAGACACATCAAAAGGATTTCACATCCTCTCTTAGATGTGTCACAAGATAATGGCTATTTCCTTCGGTTTGTCAAGAAAAAATAATCGTTCCCCTAGACTTATATAACTACCAAGTTCAATTATCTTGAGTTTGATATACCTACCATATTCATGTTACCTTAAACTTGATTGCATGCCAAGTTTAAGAACTTTAGATTTGACATATTTACTAGATCTACATTACCTTATTTTTTTAGGTATGCCAAGGGAGGTTGGTTGTTACCTTGAACTTGTCTAACTATCAAGTTCAAGTATCTTGGATTTACTTCATTGTCAAGTCCAAGTACCTTGGGTTTAATATATTTATCAGATTCACATTACCTTGAATTTGGAGGATGACTAAGTCTAAAAATCTTGGATCTGACTTGTTTGTTAAACTCATGTTATCTTAAACTTTGTTAATTATTTAGTTTAAGTGTTTTGGATTTGACATTTTGCTAAACCTATAACATTACCTCATTTTCTTGGGCGTACAAATAAAAGATTGTCATTTCTTTAAACGTGTCAAAAAAAGATGGACGTTACCTTAAACTTGCTAAATTATCAAGTACATGTGCCTTGAGTTTGTCATGTTTGGCAGACTTATATTATCTCAAACTTAACTGATTGCTAAGTCCAAGTCCAAAAACCTTGGGTCTATTATATTCGTCAAACCCCCATTACTTTATTCCTTTGAGCATGTCAACAGAGGATGATCATTCCCTTGAACTTACAAAATTATTAAGTTCAAATACTTTAAATTTAACATAATTATTATTAGATTTACGTTGCTTTAAATTTAACTACTTACTCTCAAACTACTTGTATTTTTTAAAACATTATTAATAACTGAATTTTATATAAACAACCAGGATTTAGGTATTTCAAAGAAATTTTTTATCATCAAAATCATTGAATTAATGGCCAAGCTAGAATTTCATGCGGGGGGACGTTAAAAAAAATACCCACGTAAGAAATGTACTGCTAATTGTTTTTTATAATTATGTTTGAAACATAAACATTCATGAAATGAAGTATAAAATTCGAGTAAGCTATTTTATTTTTAAAGTTAATTAAAACTAAGTTTTTGAACCAAGAATATTCATAAAATGAAATATAAAATCCAAGTAAGCTATTTTTTTTTGTTAAATTTAATTAAAATTAAGTTTTTGAACCTAAGAATATTCATAAAATGAAATTATTCGACTGCAAATTTAAATCATGTAGTAACTAATAGCCAATGACATGGCTAGCAAAAGAGACGTTTTAAAGAGAGATCTTTGGTTGTCTATGTCTCCATCCGTTCTTAATTAGAATAATCACAAAATTTTGTTATCTCTCATTCCAAAATAATGCTTAAGACTAGTTTATTCCTTAAACATGAGTCCAATTATACTTAAAGCTAAAAAGTGCGGTGTTTTTATTCTTCATAATTCATCCTCTTATATTTTACTATGGATTAAAATAGTGTGTTTTTTTTTTAAATTAATTTCTAATTTTATCCTCAAACTTTTTTCTCTCACAATTAAGTCCTTTTGAGATTAAATTAGAGTTTAATTGTATGTTTAGTTTTTTGAAAGGAAGAGTTGAACTAAAAGAAAAGGGACCATGAAAAAACATGTTGAAAATCTCCATTAAAAATTAATTTGAATCCTTTATCTATTTTAACTATTAGGTAATCGACTCTTGAATTTTACAAAATTAAATTTGGGTGTCAAACTTTATCTTACTCATTTTAAATTTTTTTGTTGTTGGAGAAAATAGAAGAGATTATCAAATTCTAGCTTAAATAAAGAAAGTGTATATTGGTGAGGAATTCAATTACCAAAACAATTATTTTTTATATCAAATGGTTTTATATAATAATGAGAGTTAAGATTAAGTGTTTTTTTCCCTTAAAAACACATAAAAAATTATAGATGAATTTTAGAAGTTTTTGTTTTGTTTTGGGTGAATTTATGATTTTAAAATAATTTTTTAAAGATTTTTGAAGGTTATAAATTGATTTAATAAGATCTTTAAAATATATCCTTATTATTTAGAACAAAAAATTTTTCCAACCGCAGTGAAGTAAGTATCATTTTATTAGTTTTCTACTAACTTTAATCTACATGTCAATTCTAAACCAGCTTTAATCTATATGTCAATTCTAAACCAGCATGGACTTCTTAATTCTCGAAGAAGAGGACATTATATAAAAAATGCTAGAGAGCAAGACAATGCCTAGTTTTCCAATAGAATTGGTCACTTGCGAATAGAGCACACATAAATTGCAGGGCCTTTTCTATTCATTTAAAAAACACCCTAAATAATCTTTAACATTATATTTTGGTGGTTAATTAATAAAATCCAAACCATAATTTATTAAAGTAAGATAAGGGATTCTTCGTTATGAAAACCAACCCTAGACTCCCCCATCCCTTCTAGAATTAATTAATTAATTAATGGTGATGTTAAATTGAAGTAGACATGTTATGCATGCATTATGAAGAGGAAAGAAATGTCAGCTACTGGTGCCTCTATTGGCCAAGTGGCGTGAGCAAAATTGTCATTGCTCCTAGGGCAGCCCTCTATGATGCATGGGTTAGGCCACCAATGAGACTAGTCATATAATTAAATGGAGCATGGAAAAGGTTGGAACCGTCCACAATGTTTATTTTTAAATCTGAATAAAGTAATTAATGATGGTTTTTTATGTTATATAAAGCCGTATTAATCCGTGTTTTGTACAAGAGATTCCAAAGGGGGAAAAAAGATTAAAAAAAAAAAGAGAGGTTTTTTATGTTATATAAAGCCGTATTAATGCGTGTTTTGTACAAGAGATTCCAAAGAGGGAAAAAAGAGAAAAAAAAAAAGAATTATGCATAGTTTATTAAGTGGCTTTCCAAAGGACGGGGACAAAGTGGCCTCTCACAAACATGATCTTGTATTGACCTTCAAAATCATGCTCGTAACCCTTCTGTCACCTCTCCTTCTCTCTCTCTATATATTTTATACATAGAGCCGTATGAATATATGGCTGTAATCTATGCAGGTCGTTTACATACCTTTTGGCTACAATTTACCCTTTAAAGCGTGTGTGTCTGTGTATTTTTCTTGAGTAATGGAAAATGTTGTAAATCTCCAAGGTAATATTGAAGAATATATATTGCAAATATTTAAAGGTTTGTCTGTTCATACATGATTTATAGTGTTGTACTTGACAGAATCTCGAGAAAATAAAGTTGAAAACAAAAGGTCTTAGCTCCCACCACGTGTGAAGGGTTTCAACTCTCCTAATGTACTTTCCTTTCAGCTATTTGGGTGTTAAAAAAATAGAAATTAACAAAAGAAAGAAAAAAAATTGTCATTGCAAGGTAATTTTATAGAATATTGATTACTATGATTTGAATGTCTTCTTCAGCTTGAGCAAAATAATATATGTCGATCTTCAAGCGCGCGCACATATATATATATATAGATCAGTTAATTCTTCCAAGGAAACAGATTGTTGACAAATACTTTCTATATGGACCCATTTAATTTAAAGATTTAAGCCAATACCATTTTAGAAATTAAAGAAAAGTGGTCCTCTACATGAAATAATTCAATATTGCAAGGCCTCTATCAAAGCTAGAGGTGTAAAGCATACACCAATCTTGAAATCATGAAATAGAGCAGTAATTTTGGTCAATGGCAGACGAGAGAGAGAGAGAGAGAGAAAATGGGCTACAAAAAATTCAATTGCAGATGCAAACGGCAAATCTCAAGTGCCTGTTCCAACTACTGGCTAGTATTTTTATAGTATTTTGACTCTATAATTAATTTTTTTTATGTGGATGTATAATCAATTCAAATATAAATAATAGATGTAAAGATGTGATTGGAAAAAGGAATTGATATTAATATGTGGAAATTAATATGAGATATTGTCATCATTAAAACCCCAGAAAACACACAGATTTATGTGTTCCTCAATGAGATTTTCATCGGGTTGGAAGATACCTGGCCATCAAACGTGTGTGATTGTTGAATTGATGGTGGAGATGAGGTGTTTGAAGAAAATAAGGGGGACCCACAAGCATAATGAAGGGTGGAGATCATCGATGACTATAGTGTAAAGCACCTAGAGAATGAGGGGCCATAATGATGCTTTGCAAGGAAACATTTGAAAATGTTAATACACACCGAGTATACGTAGGAGTCCAAGAAATCATCACCACCACACCGCAAAACTCCACAGTCTCCCTTTATATTGGCCACCTCCAAACACTATCATCACCTTGTCGGCCTCTTTCATCTCCCATTTCTCCTCTCCTCCCTCAATCCAACACCTCTCTCTCTCTCTCTCCCTCTGCCAATTCTCTCTATGCAAAACCAATCAATCTATCCATCCTCTTCTCTTTGATTCGACATCTCCTCTAATCCTTCTTCAATTAAACCTAGCTTGTTCAAGCTCCTTGGCTTCAAATACCAACTAGTTTCCCTTTCTATCTTTCTTTTTAACTTCTCTTTGTGACACTGAACATTAATCAACCATGAAACACCAACAGATTACCCTTCAAAGAAGCAGTACCTGTAGCAGAAGCACAAGAAAGATAATCCCATCTAACTACATGAGATCAATCCCTGAACAAGAAGATCATCACTCTCCACTCTCTTCACAACGCCTTGATGATACCAAAATCTATTCAAGATTCACTTGTTTCTTTCGTTCAATCCTCAAGATTATATCTTTCCCCAATATAATCATCCCCAAAACCTGTAAATGGCTATCAACCCCAACCCATTACCTCTCCATAACCCCTTCTCTTGGCCGGAAAGTGACCGGAACCCTCTTCGGAAACCGCCATGGTCATGTCAGCTTCGCAGTCCAGGATAATCCTGGCTCTGAACCGGTCCTTTTACTCGAGCTTTCGATCTCTACGGCAATGTTAGTTAAGGAAATGTCATCAGGTTTGGTCAGGATCGCCCTGGAATGCGATAAGGTTCGTGCTCCTCAGGTTCAGACAGGCCGGCAGGGGAAGCTGTTTAATGAACCAACATGGACTATGTATTGTAATGGAAGGAAGTGTGGATACGCCGTGTCGAGGAGGTGCACGTATTCTGATTGGTACGTGCTTGGAACTGTGCAGAGTGTTTCAGTCGGTGCTGGGGTAATTCCGGTGGTGGAGGATGGGCGGAAGAGCGGTGGTGGGGAAGGAGAGTTGTTGTATATGAGGGCTAAGTTCGAGCGAGTTGTAGGGAGCCGTGACTCAGAGGCGTTTTATATGATGAATCCTGAAGGAAATGGAGGGCCTGAACTCAGTATATTTTTACTTAGAATATGAGAAGAAATAAAACAAGGGATCAAAGACTTTGCGATTTATTGTTACTCGGTAATGTAAGGTGGATATGCTTGTTTAATTAAATAATTAGTAACATGCATGGTGATGTATTTCTTTTTTTTTTTAAGTTTTCTATTTTTATGTGATTTTCTTGTTTGTATTTTGTTTAGATTTTAGATGTTAGATAGTTTGCCTTGTTTGTGGAATAAAGCACAGTAATGAAGAAAAAAACAGATCAACAATGTTTTTTTCCTTGTCTCAGGGTTGGATCATACAAGAAAATTTAACTTAGATTAATTTTATATATTTCATTTCATCATCTAAAATAGTACCTATCTAAGTAACAGATCTCTCTCTCTCTCTCTCTATATATATATATATATATATATATATATGTATGTATGTATATAGATTTATATTTATAGTTAGCAACATTTTCATACCATTCACAGACATTCCTTCATTTAAATTAGATTAATTTTATATATTTAATCATCTAAATTTAAACTGCTCTATATTTTGCAAGATCTTTAATGATTTTCAGTGAAGTTAAATTAAGAATGATAATATAAGAACTAAATCTACTCATCACTTAAATGTATAGAGGGAGGGGGTGTGAAAACGAGTTTCATCTTTTAACGTGCACGCGTGCATGCCACGGCTAAAGAAGAAATGATCGGCATGCTTATTGCCCTGGCCCAAGACCATGAATTTTCACAATAATTCTACTACAGTTAGTATTATTCTAGCAAACAGGACTGCCTCGACTGTCAACTTGGGAAATTGTAGAGGCATTTATACATATATTTATTTGTCTGCTAAAGGCAACATTAACTTCAAGAAATTTAAGGTTAGCTTTTAGTTTAGATGTAAGTGCGCTTGATATATATGACTATGAGAGTTTGATTGCCTTATAAGTTGATTGATTAGGATACCCATGGCCAAATTATCCGAAAGGAATATTAATGTTATTTATCTTGAGAAAACATCTCTAATATATTAATTAGAAGCAGGGAGAATTGTCGAATAATAGGAGAAAAATTTAAGAAAATTAAGAGTTATTTCACACGATAATCTAAATGATTCATATATAATTTTATTTTTTTGTTCATGTATAGCATTATTCGAAGTTAGGTAACCTCATTTTATTTGAAATTAAGAATTTTAGTGTTGATTTTATTGGACGATTTCTTTTACAATCCACTTTTCAAAACATTTTAATTAATCATGGATGAGTATATTAATTCAATATATACATGGGGTTTTTTCTCATTCGAAAAATACTCTAAAAATCAACATTACTCAATTTAAAATGTCTTAATTTGGACTAAACATCGAAAAAATAGCATTAGTCAAATAAATATTTGCAGATTAAAGTGGATATATATATATATATATATATGAAATTATTAATTAATTATAGTAATTGAGTTTGGCAAAGAAATAAAACTTAGGTCTGCGCTCACTACTGTGTCGACCCACTTCCCTACAAGTTGGCACATCGCGGCCATAAATCACTTAAAGGAAACACTACTCTTTGTCCCCAAGCAGAATCTTTATTAAGGATCCGTCATTTTATGCAAAAGTCATAATCTTTTCCAGTATCTGGGGAAGGTTATCGTCTATCCATGGATAAAATGACGTGCATTGATTTGTGATGAGAAAAGCCAAGCTTGATGGGACGAGATATTATGCTGTTAATTGTTGATCATTGGATAATTCTGTAATGAGAATTGTTCATTTGGAATTATATAGTAAGTATGCTATTCAATTTTTTTTTAACGTAAAAAGATAATTAACATTATTAACATGTTTTCTTGGAAAAGAATTTTAAATTATACAAAACTTAATTTGATTTAACTATGTTAACTTGGTATGTATAAAAATAATATGAATAATTGATAACAATCTAGATTGATTAAGAAATTTTTTAAATAATATTTTTTAAATATTAAAATAATAATATATTAGATTAAATTTAATATTAAAATTAAAATTAAAATTAAAAAATTAAATTAAACAGTGATTTGTGCTTCTACAGTAAATTTAATATTAAAAAATAAAATTAAAACTAAAAAAAAGTTAAAGCACTGTTCAAGTCGAAGGTGCGTTTAATTCCTTTTTTAGTTTTTGTTCATAACTATTAGTGGTTGTTTTTGTTAAAGTCAAACTTACGAGCTTAACAATTACATGTGACGCACTGTGATTGGTTGAAATTTTGATCAATACTGTTCATTGACTTTCACTATGTTTGGTTGTTATTGTTATTCTACTAAATTAAGCACAGCTATGTTTCATCTAAAATTAATGCATGTTTTCTTGTGAAATTAAAGCATTTAATTATTATTTAAAAAAATATTATTTTGTTTTTCAAATAAAACAAGTACCTCTTACTTTTAATTAAGATCATAGTTGTTTATTGTGAAATCTAGTTTTCATAATTAAAATGACAACTTTATTTATTATTATATTAAATTACGCATGATAAAAATAATATATAGTTCTTTACTAACTCTATTTAAAACAAAAAATCTGTTAAAATGATGTGACCATACATATTGTTATCCAATTTTGTTTTTTAAATTATTTGAACTTGTGAATTATTTTCATAAAAAAAATATTGATACATTTCATGTGATTTTAAAAAGTTATAAATAATTTAATATAAATAAAATATTTTTAGTACTTTACAGTCCTTATCAATCATTTTATATCTAAAAACTCCAACAATAAGATTTAACCAAATACCATTTACCCGCTTTGAAGACTTGGAATTTTCATCACAAACTCAAAACATAGAAATGCTAAAGTGAAAGTGGAATTTAAAAGGCTGCTTCTATAATATATTTCAAGACCCACCCACCACCTTACCTTCCATTAGAAGAAAGAAAGAACTACAGATGGATTTTGACGAGGGTTTTCCGTAATTATTCAATAACAACAACAATTGACGATGTCGTATCTCAAACGGATCAAGATCACATGGGAAAAAAATATCTTGGTCTGGTTGAATTAATCTCAAACGAATCCATGAACACCCAAAGATGCAAGATATGGTATTACAGAAGAGGAATGAAAGTACAGCCAAGATAACATATGGACAATGTAAACGTGTCGAAGCTGTGTCCCATAATCGAGAAAGGACCTCAAGATCTATAGGTTTTTGAGTCAACAACTCATAAAGATACGTTATCTTCAGAGGTCCAGTTCGGAGTTTGGACATCTGCTTCTGTATTTAATAACGTCTCGGATATCTTTGTCTAGCATTAGACAATAGTTTTTGAAGGGAACAATTACGTGGTGTTTTATTTTTGTTTATCTGAAAAATTAACGTGTATGGTATAAAATAAATGTATAAAATTTATACCTAACAAATAGGAAATAGATCATAGATTACTCACACAAGTTTTTGTTTAAGATTTAAATAATTCTTGCTGTACTTTCAAAGATTTTTTTTTTTTTTAATATGGTATATTGATTATTATTGAATTGGCTAATTAATATGTTTTTGTTTAAGATTTAAATAATTCTTGCTGTACTTTCAAAGAATTTTTTTTTTTTTAATATGGTATGTTGATTATTATTGAATTGGCTAATTAAGGATGCCCCAGCTGGCACTCCTACTATAAAGTGCAATGAAAAACAATATCAAAATCGTTATGACAACTTCTCTAACCGCTGATCCCTAACTCAAAATATTTTAAGGTTTGTAATAAGGCTTTGAGTCAGAGTTTTTGGTAATATATATTGAGGTTAGAAATCTTGAGAAAACTTGTGCTGCCAATCTACAAGTAAAGGCCCTTTTAATTTCAACCCAATTGGTTCTTCCATTTTTTTGCCAAAAAGAAGAAGAAGAAGAACACAATTCCCTGGTGATCTCTTTAATTGATATTCTATTTTTGTTTTCACCTTAATTTTTTAAAAAAATTCAGATATCTTAGACAGCTTAGACTAAATTTTTACAGTCTGGAACTAGTCTTTATACAGGGTTAAGCCCTGTAACCTGTAACTCAAAGAGATTTGATGTTGCTGGATTTAAACTTGAGATAAAATCCCTAGCTAAATACCGCTCGACCAACCCTGGGGGATTTTTCATCTTAATTTAATATTCGGTAACTAATGATTTTGAATTCCATCAAAGAAAATGAGAGAAGAAATTATTATGAAAAAACAATTAAATATAAATAAAATAACCCGATCAATGAGAGATTTAGTCTCAATCCATAAAAACCATATTAAAAATAGACGACCTCTAAAAAAAAAACATAATTGACCATAATTAAGCATTAGCTAGAACAACTAATAACCAGAGTGTCAATGAGGGCACGATCGAGAACATGTGGAAACTGCATGCATGACATTGTTTTCTTGAGCAAGATAGTTTTGGATGAGATCGTCTCTAAGCATTAATTAGAAGAGAACACATACGCATCCTCCCAATCTCTTCTACCAGAAGGATATTTTTGTAGGTGTAGACTAATTGATGCAGCTAGCTGGCTAGTTCGTAAATATATTCAATTTTGAGCTTCTCTCACTCCTCTTATTCAAAGGCATCAGTTCATAGAGACTTTAGCACCAACAATATGGTGTTGCTGGCTTAAAATGGTGGAACATGGAATGGAGACAAACCCAAAAGAAAAGAAATTGAAGAAAGTAACGTGGCTCTTATTCATCAAGACTGTAAACAGCAGCACTCACTGAGCTGATCCAAAATACAAAAGATGTAAAATAAGAGTATTAGCACAAGGGTACTCACATGGGAAAATCGTCTTGGGGATCTAAGAGAACGTGAACAAAACACTTGTCACATATATATAGAATGGAGTGCCGAAAAGAAACCAGGGCAAGATAGATATAACTTGAATAAATATTACGCATGATAGTTGTTTTTGATAAGAGATAGATATAACTTGAATAAATATTATGCATGCTTACAGAAACTAGCTACCTACCTTGTATAATAAAAGACACTACAACAGCTCCTGAGTTTAATGTGAATTTATACACTTATCGTCATCGTAGATTGGAATTGTGAAGTGATAATTTTACCTTATAAACAGAACACAACTGGCTTTGAGAATAGGGATATAATATATATATATTGTTATTAGAAAAAAGAAATCTCCTATATGCTCCTGGAGGAAAAAAAATAAAAATAAAACTAGAGGGGAGGGACACTTTCAGCATTTTTCATTTTAGTTGCAGAGTGAAATTATTAAATTAATCTTGAATTTTAATTGTTTTTGTCTTGTTAATTTTACCTTATAAACAGAACACAACTGGCTTTGAGAATAGGGATATAATATATATATATTGTTATTAGAACAACTTTGAGAATAGGGATATAATATATATATATATATTGTTATTAGAACAAAGAAATCTCCTATATGCTCCTGGAGGAAAAAAAATAAAAATAAAACTAGAGGGGAGGGACACTTTCAGCATTTTTCATTTTAGTTGCAGAGTGAAATTATTAAATTAATCTTGAATTTTAATTGTTTTTGTCTTGTGTCAAGGAGTATTTTTATCCTTTCACTTTTTATATATATGTATGTATATATGTATATATATATATATATGTATATATTATTAAGGTGTCGCCTTTATTTTTAAACAAATATATGTATATATGTATATATGTATATATTATTAAGGTGTCGTCTTTATTTTTAAACAGTATGTGTAACAAAAATATATTAGATTTTATGTTGGTGGTTGTTTTGTTTTGTTTTGTTTTTTGTTTTTTTTATTGATTTCAGAGTTAATCTTTATATACATTATCAGAAAATTATTTAAAAAATTATTTAAAGAGAAAATTATCTAAAACTTATTTTGAATTTAATTGAAGTAAAATGAAGAAAATCAGGAAACCGAAATGCTCAAATTATATTTTTTGTTTATTCATAATTTTTTAAAACTAGCAAATTTTTTAATTCGTTCAAATCTTTCTTAGAGCTTAATTTTATCAAACGAGATTTAAGATAAAAATTGGTAAAAAAAGGGGATAATCGGTCCTATCCTAGTTACTTGAAATATAATTTAGGTAAAATATAATTGGAAGGATCAAAACATTATTTTATATAGGAAGATTTGAAAAAACAATTGGGCAATTCAAAAAAATCTTCAAAATGGTTATTTTTTATTCGAACTGCCTGAATGCTTACCCCCACTGCCACCAGCTGACCCGTGATATTTTCAGAATATTTTTTTTATATATAAATACGTGGCCTAAGGAACACCTAGACGTTTATTCAAGTTAAACTGACCTTGCCGTCGCCAAAAAGTGTTTATAGATATGGATTTGGTTAATTCCTAGAAATGACCTGTAGTGGTCGAGTATATAAAAATGGTTCTACTGTATCTTAACGACGTGGCTCTGTCCAGGTCCATAACCATAAATCTCTGTGATTGTTTCCTCAGTCATCGCCGAGCCCGTCTTGCTGGGAGCATTAGCAGGGCTTAACATGGGAAGATTATGTCGTTGCTAATTACAGTATAATTATGTATCAAGACATGATTACTGATTAATTTGGTTTAAGTGCTAGCCACTACGCATGCAGGAGCCCGTCTTTCTCTGTGGGGAAAAGGAAGATAAATTAATTTCAATTTCTCCAGTTCCAGTTCGGACCTCTGCCTAAATTAATCAAGTTTCCAGATACCTGTCTCATGCTAACCCTAAATGTGTAGGACTGACGAAGAATGAAAAGCTAATAAATTCCAGGATGACATAAATATTAAGACTAGAGAGAGCCTCGCGCGCACGCAGATAGCAGTTAAGAAACATCCCCAGGCATTACGTATTTCAAGACTCATTGGGCTAGTATCCAATTAACATGGAAGATCAGAGACAATTTCAGATGAAAAAGAAAAGAAAGCAACGTGAATATTCATCAAGAGCATGAACAACTGTTATATAGCGATGAGTTCAAGCACGAGTTCACGTGGAATACAAACATGCAAATTATAGTAAAGTTGGCGATTAATAATAGAGGGCAACGTTGTGTTGGATCATATATATATATAATCTTGAACAAATATATTATATATACTGCATTCACTATTGTTTTTAGATGTGTTTTTTAAAATGTTTTTGGTTTTAAAAGATATTAAAAAATATTTTGATAGGTTAGTATTAATATAAAAATCTAAAAAAAATATTTTTTAATATTTTTTTTTAAATACTTTGCGCTGCAGTATCTTAACCATTCTGATTCCCTTCCTTTTTATGCCTTTGAACATCATAAATGATTAGCCTCCACGTCTTTAAGATCCAGTTGAACCATTTTATATATAAACTGGAATAATAAAAATCATATATAGAAATTAAACAAGTCTATAGACTTATAATAGTGATCTTCATGTAGCACTCTGCCTAGGTCTGTTAAGCTTCAACGAATACTATCCTTGTATTGGACTTGAAGCTAGTCATTTAAGATGTAAAAAAAAAACAAATCTTCATGACGTGGCTCGGTCCAGTCCATAACTATGATTAGCTGGTGTTCTTCCTTAATTTTATTAGATGAGCTTGGGCTCTGTGATGTTTAGTTCATTTTATATATCTATAATTTTTTGTTTGCTGTATGATCCGTGAAAAGGTGACGAGTGTCTTGTCCGCTGATCAGTTTTTGGTATGAACTATTTTTTCTTGAACATCAATGTATGTTCAAATTGAAGTTCTTACAGCATAACCTGAAGGTTGGAGAGAATGGATTAGAGCCAAGAATTAGGTTGGAGAGGATTGTGTTGGGATACTTAGATTAATCAGTCCTTTTTAATAGATTTTTAAGGTTAGATTATATTCTTAAGCTAATTTTTATCCACAAAGTATAAATTGTTCGCATCATAATTCAAACAAAAACTATTAAAAGACAAATTCGTGTAACTACAAGGTGAGCTTACTTACATACACAGCATATAGATGAAGCCATGAAAAATAACATTTGTTTCATATTATAGGAGTCACAAGACTTGAACTAATGTTCTTAGGTAGAGATAACAAATTTATCATGTTTTTAATGATCATATTTTTAATGAAAAATAATAATCTATATTTTTTTCACATAAAAAAAATATTTTATCATAATATTTTTTTTAAAAAAAAAAATTTGAGTTCAAGAACAAATCTACTTATCAATCAAATTAATCTTTCTATATTGTTAACTAACTTATGACTCTAATGTAATGATAGTTACAACCGCACTAAAAAATTATCACTAAAATGCATGCTAAACATTATATTTATCCGATCTTTGAAAAAAGTAAAATGCATGCTAAACATTATATTTATCCAATCTTTAAAAAAAGAATAATTAGCATATATTTGGAAAGAAGAAAGCATCTCTTTTTATAAGTCAATTTATTTTGTTCAAGAGGTCCAATTGGTCCATGAACATCGCAAATTTGCAATACCCTTCTCATTTGCAATTTGGGCCTTTTAAAATCAAAACTCAGACATGGCTAGAAACATCATGGGCAGTATTGTTGAATTCTAGAACAACAAGCACAAGCCCAAATTTCCTTACACTTCGGGAAGAAATGGGCTAAGAACATTTTCCTTCCGAGGTTTTGGAAACAGAGGTAGCATAAGGGTTTAAGCTAATCTGCAGCAGAGAGAGAGACTGAAAGAGAAAGAAAGAAATTTGATCGAACAATTTGATAAAAATAGTTGGAAAATGCGTTCAGGGTTAAAGGGAATAGTAAAGAAAGGAATAGGAGAGATGGGTTTCAACGCAGGTGGTGGAGCCATTAACTGGTTCCCTGGCCACATGGCTGCTGCCACCCGCGCCATCCGAAACCGCCTGAAACTTGCCGACCTAGTCATAGAAGTCCGTGACTCTCGTGTAAGTATACGGGTTTCATTTGTTTTATTTTTTCCGAGGTAAAGAGCAACTTTTTTTACTTGTTCTTGTTTTTGTGTTTGGTAATTAATGTACAGATTCCATTATCGTCAGCAAATGAAGACTTACAACCTCAACTTGCTGCAAAAAGACGTGTTATTGCTCTTAATAAGAAGGATTTGGCTAATCCTAATATTATGCATGTAAATTGTCTGTTTCTTGCTTCTTCGTTTTGTTTTTTTTTGAATTGGAAAGGTTGAATTTTTAGAGTTGTTTGTTACTTAAATACTTGTGTAAAGTTTAGAAAAGGGAAAATAAAATTTGGGTATAGTTAGTTATGTTAAATTTTGTTTGGAGAGTTGTGAAAGATTTCAAATTTAATTGATTAAGTTACTTAAATTGGGATTTGACTGGAAATGCGGGTATTTTGTACCCATTTGATTTTGTGAATGATAAGAATTTTGGGGATTTTTATAGTTTCGAAAATTTGTTAACAAAATAATTTGTCTATGTGTTTGCATAAATTAATTTCATGATCATTTGATTCCGGGAATTTGAATAGTTGGTTGGGGATGCTATGTTTAATATGAGTGTGATGTTTGTATGTTTAATTGTTGTAGAAATGGATTCGTTATTTTGACTCACGCAAGCAAGATTGCATTCCGATAAGTGCACACAGCAAGAGTTCTGTTCAGAAGGTTAGTTGATAAGCTAGATAAAGTGCTGTTAAAATTTAGTTTTCAATTTTGGTTCAAATATATGTATAGTTGCTGATGAAATACTGAAAAATAAATTTGCTTTCATCATAAGAAAACCTTAAATCTATGCTAATTGATTGAAAATGTTGTGTTTATTACCATGTCTCAGCAGTACAAAAAGAAATACTTGCATTTGCATTAATGTTTTCTTTTTCATTGGCTGAAAGAAAGCAGGTGGCCAGCCTATGCAATATTTAAAGTAGAACAGCTAGCTATCTAAAGAAAAGAAAACAAATGAAATCAAACACGAAACTGACTTCTGCTACAATTGCTTGACTTTCATTCGGTCAATTTTATTTGATTTACTCCATTTGCCTGTGTGTTCAATTAAATTTGAGTTTTTAATCTAATATTCCTGTAATATTTTCAAGTTTGTTCATAATGCTGTTTGTGATTCGTGTGCTGAAGCTTCTTGAAGTTGTGGAGTTCAAACTCAAGGAGGTGATATCGAGGGAACCTACTCTCCTTGTTATGGTGGTTGGTGTTCCTAATGTTGGGAAATCAGCTTTGATAAACTCAATCCATCAAATTGCATTGTCTCGCTTTGCTGGTAAGATGTTACCATATTTTGTGTAAACCATTGTTATGAACTATAATTTGGCTTGCATGTTAACTACCTGTCTTTATGTTCAAGTCATGTGTTGGGCGATGATGATTTGAGTTTTCTACATAGTGCAGGGGAAAAAGAAACGAGCTACAGTGGGTCCTTTGCCTGGTGTAACTCAAGATATTGCAGGATACAAGGTGAAGTATCTTGGTTGCCTCATTTTTTTCAGGCCCTGGATTATGTGATAAGTATTTCTGTCCGTCAACCTGCCTATCTGCATACAAATGCTCAGTATGCTGTTGCACACCCATATACACTCTCTTGCTATCCCCTACAAAACATGATAATGCACTGGATTTGCCATGTATAAATTCAATAGCATCACTTTCATATTTTCACATAAAAGCCTTTCTTTTCCATTTTCTTTTATGTTTTTTTCTCTTTAGTTCTTGCTGTGAACCTCAAAGACATCGTTTAGAGATCCATGAGTCTTTGCTCAGATGCTTTTTTTCTCACTTAAAAATATATTTTATTTTTCTGCCAAGCTGCTTTTGATACCTTTATCAAACTAGAAAAAAATGATCCTCTCAAAATTCTGAATTATTTCTTTTATCTCTGTCTATTTCTGCCTGTCGCTTTTTGTTGTTTTCTTGATGAAATATTTTCAGGCACCATCCTTTTGGTTTGTTCATGCTGTTGTTGATATACTTTATCAAATGTTGATTACTTTGAATATGATTTGCAGATTGCTCATAAGCCTAGCATATACATGCTGGACACCCCGGGCGTGTTGGTTCCCAGTATCCCAGATATTGAAACAGGATTAAAGTTATCTCTTGCAGGTTTAGTCCTCTTTGTTTCCTTTTTAATTACCTGAGCCTGACATTTCCAAAAATTGCCATATGCATATGCCTCAACAAGTTCAAGACACTTGCATTAATTAATTGCTACCATCCCATAAGTATCGTCCCCTCTGCTGCATGTTCACGTACACCTAGCAAAAATTATGTGTTTGAATGTATGTGCAGGATCAGTGAAAGATTCTGTTGTAGGTGAGGAGCGTATTGCCCGATACTTGCTAGCAGTTTTAAATACTCGAGGCACTCCTCTTCACTGGAAACACTGGAATAACAGAAAAATGGATGGGATTCGATATGAATCTGAGGAGAAACACAAATATGATCCTAAAGATCTTCGGCCAAATAGGAGGAAGTCACCTAGTGTGTCTGATGTGGTGTATGTTGAGGTAACAAAGTCATGCTGCCTCTCTGCTTCTCTCTCTCTATATATGTGTGTGTTTGTGGAATCCAGAATCTGAGGCTGTTACAAATTTTATTTGAAGAGATTTATTCAATTATCTTGATTAAATTATGATTGGGTGACAATTTGCAACTCAGATGTTTAGAGTTCATCGGATCTTCATTCATTGAGTATATATAACTACATAACTTATTCTGTCGACATTGGTATCGTTTCTAATATTTTTTTGTCTCTGTTCTTGTTCACCTACAGAATCTTGTCACAGAAGTCCAATGTGCAATGTACAAAACACTGGCAGAATTCAATGGTAATGTGGAGGATGAGAATGATTTGGAGAATCTTATAGAGCAACAATTTGAGGTGCTGCAGAAGGCACTGAAGATACCTCATAAGGCATCTGAAGCTCGCTTGATGGTATCAAAGAAGTTTCTCACTCTTTTTAGGACAGGTAAACTTGGTTGTTTCATCCTTGATGATGTCCCTGAGACCAACACTGTATCATAAGATCTGGAATTTCAAAAAATTTCTTCTTTCTTTTCTCTCGGAGATATCCAAAGCTGCAATACCGCATATACTGCACTGTCACCTGTAACCATGTGCTGTATTTTAATTTTGAACTCATTTTTCGTGTGAAAAAACTTGAGATGCCCGTGTTCAAGTTGGTAATGAGCTTTCTGTTAATCTGGTACTGTTCCCTCTATTAGCCTCCGGTGATGTTGTTTGGATGATATTGGATGGTATCTCTTACGACCTTGGTGTCCTCTTCTGGTTCAAGTCTCAAGGCTCAATTAAGCAAGTATAAAAATGGATTTGATCATAATCTTGAAAATTGCACCGAGTCCAGGACTTCAGGCGGGGGGCTAGATGAACCATATTCTTCTTATAGGCAGTGGCATCGGCTAGGAGGAAACACGACAGAATTGAGAAACTAAAGTTCGCAGAATGGTTTATGGACAGACGATGGGAATGTCTCGTAACGAAGTCCTTGTGTATTTACATGAATAATTCTCAGCTCAAAATTTATTTTTTTAATAACCAATTTTAAAAATATTATTAATTTAAACCAGTTTATTTTAAATTTCTGGAAAAACACAAATATAAAACAGGCATCATTATAGTAATAGATCAGTTACCATTAGGTGTCGGGTGGATGATTAACGAGTTATGCTCTCTTCGTCGTCGTCGGCGTTCAAATCTTAAAATCAGACAGGGAAATAAAAAATCTACCAGTCTTAAAGACGAAGTGAGTTTGGGGTGTTAAAGCTGACCCGAAGGAAGCTCCAATCTGAAAACCAGATTGGAGTCGCTAGGACATTCGGCTCAACTTGAGTTGGGAAGAACATGGAAGCTGCTTAGGATATCTAGTTGCGAAATGCCAAAGTTTTCTGATTGTAAAGAGACAGTGAGAAAACGAAATGCAGAAATCAGTGGCTTTTCCTTGCTGTTTACTTTTGAGAACTAACCAAAAATCATATAATTTCCTCCATCATCTTAGTAGTATTTTATCCTACAAAATATCAACATTTTTGTGTTAAAACTACTTGATGTGTGATGATCATATATATTTGGAAGTGATGGAAGAATCTCTCTCTCTCTCTCTCTCTACACACACGCACATATTTGGCTCTGGCCGCCGTCTCAAAGACAAGGCCAAATAAACTTTATGACTATTAATTTATATAGACAATACCCTTGGCAGAGACACCAAGTTAGCAGGGTCACTGGCTATAGAGGGACCAGCATTGTCCACAAGTAAAACGCAGGGCCTCAAAACTGGTTATGAACAATAACAATGTCCATCTATCAAGATGAAGATTCAAGAGAGGGAGAAGGAAGAGCAGTTGGAGTCCAGTTAGTATAAAAGAAAAGGAAGCAATGCATACATCTGATATGGAAGATGGAACCGTAGTACTGGTGGCTATCAACTTAAAAGGAAAAGTGGCAGTGCGCCTAGGAAGTTGCTAAATAGGCAAAGTGGGTTACGCTGTACCTGATCGGATCACGGTCATTATGGGTGCAAAATCCTCCCTACTTGATGCATTTGCGGGTGCCTCTCCCTCTCCATACATGTTAGCTCCACCTTTAGTTTGTGAAAAATTATAGTAAATTGACTTACTTTTACAGTTCAAGAGATCGCACATATATTAATGGAAGATAAAATGAGTATTTCCTTCCATCATCAAGCAGAAAGCAGTTTTACTGCAAGTATTTAAAAAAAAAAAACATTAAAGTGGAGATGCGGGGTATCGATCCCCGTACCTCTCGCATGCTAAGCGAGCGCTCTACCATCTGAGCTACATCCCCTTGTTGTTCTTGTCATGTATTTTATCTTATTTTCTTCCTTTTCTTTGGATGGTATGGCATGGCATGTGCAGCAGAGGAAGAATTATAGATCTGGGAACAACTTGTTAAATAATTAGTCTTAACTTTAGAATTTAAATAGTTAGATGAGACATGAAAATATAATTTATATTATTTTTTAACATGAAAAATATAAGATTATGTTGAAGAATTCATATTAAAAATGAAATATGCATGATTTTTTATTTCCAGATGACGAGGATAATCTCTCATTGTTAGTCACTACATCTATCTTAAAGTTTTATTTCAGTTAATTCTAATTTTTTAGACTAAATTTATCTACTTTGATTTGAACAATTTCTGGATTTTTGGTAATAAAAAAAATTAGTGTTTTATTTGAGCTTAGCATTCTAATTTTGCGGAGGTAAGCAAAATCCTTACCACCTTTTCTCAATCCTCATTATATCATGTTTTGCAGGTGTTTTAGTACTCAATTACTGTTCTTCACCGTTAACGACTTCAATTTAGCCTTATGAAGAGCTATCTCATCATAGTAGGTTTTCAACCTCACCACAAACATGAAAGAAGTCGGAGACATTGAGATATTACCTATAATAATCTGGTGCAAGACTTAATCAGCTCGGCTAAAGAAAGATGATAACGAATTACATGAAAGGAATTACCTATAATAACTGGAAACCTAGTGGAATTTAGGTATTTTGATTTCTCACTTGTGGTACTTCTGCATCAACTTATTCTGCTACGTTGCTGGTTCAGAAGCATGCATATTGGTGGTTGGGACACTGATCTCCGATCCGTTTATTGCCATGGCAGCGGCAACTGCTGCTGCTGCAAGTTAATTCACGTCTCAGCATTGCGTGGCTTAATTAAGTTATACCATGATCAAATAACAGGCTAGAATGTCGTTCATAAAGTATTGAATCTGATAGAATCTAATGTATTCCAACGGCTAACTGACCTCCCCAAGATCTTTTGGCGCTACCTGGTGTGTTTCATCAGTTATGCACCAAGAGGAATGCAGGTAATAGTATCATTGCAGGTAGAAGATCTCCAAGCGTGCAGTTCAACCAAATAGCTGGCGCAAATGTCTAAAGACCTGTACACGCATCAAGTAAATGCTGACATCTAATGATAGGAATACATCTCTGTATTCATGTGTTTAACAGGGTCACTTCAAGAATGACATAATTGGACTTGAATTTGATCCTTTGTGCCTTGACATCCGAGGTTGAAAGGTGAGATGATCCTTCAGACAATTTAGAGGATCAACCCAGGTAGTCCTAAGTCGTGGGATGTGGCTGCTCTATTTTGCCTCCTGATATCGTACAGACTACTTTTCTTCATGGCACTTCAGTAGAGGGAGAGCTTGTCATCAGCACTGCACGGGCTTTATGCCAAAAGAAATCTCCAAAACACTCTTTTTATGGATGATTGGTCATAATTGTCACATGGAATAAAAAAGAGAAAAAACCAATCTTCGAGAATCTAGGTCAAACTCGAGTTTAAATACATTTGATGCTTTGGATTGACGACATTTTCTTCTTTCTAGAGCACCCATGTTTCAGGTCCTGGATTTGATATATCAACAAGCTTAAATTTTATGATCCGTAATTTCAAATTAATTGTATGAGAAAGTGGCTCTTTTCTCCTTTGGATGTAAGAATTCAACAAATGAAGCTGCAAAGGATTTTATATAATCAGAGAAAACAGCTTTGTTTCTACCTTGCAATTTCAATGTCCATTATGAATATCCAAGTTTTATCCTGTTCCATGGGTGATTTTATTCTACAGGATGCAGCAAAATAGGCACTTCGTTGTAGGGTTTGGTGGAGGATGGGTACGGAAATATATAGCCTGCTTGCATCAGTTTGTAACCAAAAGATTACATAGGTTCAACTCCGCCCAATCATACAGGTTGCGGGAAATAAAAGATTCGAGAACGTAAATCTGTAAAAATTGCTTTGGGAACTCTGCATGATAATCTGCAATGTGGTGGATCAAATACAGCATACCATTCTGTAAAAATATGGGTATTATTTGACTAACCAGTTTAATGGGGAACAAAATTGAATTACAACATGATCACAACCGCCAGATGAATGCTCGATTAAGCGCTCATTTATTTTCTTCAATGAACTCTCTGTACTCTTTCTTCATTTTGACCCCTGATACAGTCCTGCATGGCAAGTACAGGAAATTTGACATCAGAAAACAACCATGTGAACAGCAGCTGCATGATCATTCATGCATCATAGAGAGAGAGTAGAAAAAATGAAATTTTCCAAACCTGATCATCTCCTTGTTCTTGAAGAACTGCACACATGGTGTGCCCATAATTCCAGCTGCTTCTGCTATCTCTGGATCCTCCTCAATATCAATTTCAACAAAATGGACATTTTGATCAAACTCATCAATCACCTGCCATTAACCATTGAAAAAGAAGAAGAAGAAGAAGAGGTGGTGGGGTGCGGTCAGACACAGAAAGATGGATTCCCAAAAATGCAAACAAACACAAAGCATGGATGAATATTATATAAATTATGCAGGAGAACCTCCAGTAATTCTCCTAATTATACAATGCAATATAAGCTAGCATGGAACCTACCTTGCTGAGAATTGGCTTCAATGTCCTACATGGACCACAAGTTGGTGATGTATATAGCACACATATAAGCCGTGGACTTTCATGATACAACTTTCGCAGAGCATACTGAGGAAGGTAAATCGAGGAAATAACATAAGCTTTGAGCTAAGGACACAAAAACCTTATACACAACAACTTGACTGAAAACTGTTGATGCATTGCCATATTTCATCATAATAAGAACATGCACCTGGCCCTTATGCTTTGTGATGGTAATGTCAAAGCCCTCGTGAACATCTCTGTCAGTGAGTTCCTTCTTAACCTCTTCAGTTTGACGCTGTCAAAGAAAGAATCATGAAAAGCAAGCAAGTTTAGGTGGAGTATTGTTTAGATATGCTATCACATACAAGTAAAGATCTGCATAAAATTCCACAACAAAATACTAGAATATGGATGATCAAACTGTATTTCGAGAAAACTTACAATCTTATGCATCTCACTTTAACTAATTCATTTAACTTCCATAGATTGATCCAATATTAGAGATGTGAGTTTTAACCAAAAATTGAAGTCCGTGATCATGCTTGGTGAAGATATTCTTAAAAAAATATTCTAATTTCAGTAAGTGATGAGACATTGAAAGAGGAGCTTCTCCAGATGTAAGATTGCAACCAAACAAGTGATGTTAGAGAAAGACATGTTCCACGGATGGAAATCAATGCTTGAGAACAACAAGAGTACATGACACATGAGAATGTGAAATAGCTAAGGGATGAGTAAAACAGAAAAAGTTTGACTTCAGTAGTACGTTAATTTCCCTCCTTTTTCTTATAAAATGAATAGCAAGAGGAGAAAGAAATACCTGATGAAACTCTATAAGTAGGTTGTTGCTCACAAGGTATCTCTCAACTGATAGAGCAGCAATACATCCAGATCCAGCGGCTGTTATGGCTTGCCTCCACTCATGGTCCTTTTAAATAAACAGGATACCAAATCACAAAACCTTTAAAGATTTCCCAAACAAAAGACAAGTTTTGATCACAAGGAAGTTTGAATCTATGCATCAAGATAGTTGAAGATTAATGAACATGCCTAAAGGACATGTAAGACATTGTCTCAAACAAGTTGTGCTGATCACGAAATTCAACCCTTGTGTTATACTTTAATATTAAACTCTGCAATCATCAGGGGATGACCATAACTATAAGAGGATAACTCTGCAATCATCAGGGGATGACCATAACTATAAGAGGATACCAGGAACAATGCAGTGCCAGGAACGGGGGTAGTAGACACTAGATGGGGAATGTTGTTTAAGATATAATCACTGTGTCAAAGTTCTTAGATTCTAGGAAAACCAACTTACACCAAAGTTTTGCAGTGCATCAGACAACTTTAAAATAAAACAAAATATTTTTATTTTTGCAGCATCACTTCTGCAAAGTTTATCTCTCCATTTGACTAACACATTCACAGTAATCATTTAGTTATCATATTTTGCTCAAAAATCAATCACAAACTTTATCTTTGTTGAATGAGAATTAATCAATTACTCCCATTAACATGCTTTGCTGTTACACATCCCATCAACATATTTCTAAGCCTTGGCATCACCAGAGAAGCAAGAATGATAACAGAATCTTAAGTACAATAATGACATTAGAATGAAAATTGAAAGGTCTTAAGCCTATCCAAATGACAGTTTTTTACAGGATTACCTGAACATCTCCAGCAGCAAATACACCTTCAACAGAAGTTTTCCCAGAACCATCCTGAACTAACACATAGCCTGCACCATCAAGTTCAACTTGGCCTTCCAACAGCTGGCTATTCGGAGAATGACCAATACCATAGAATAAGCCTTTTGCCTCAAGCACGGATTCCTCCCCGGTATCAGTTTTTCTAGTCAAAATACCAGACATCTGGCCCTTTGTATTGCTAACGATGTCCAGAGTCTCTGTATTGAAGTGCACGGTGACATTTGGATTGTTGATCACTCTGAAACATTTGCGATAATCAACCTGTTAAACAAACATTTCAGGGAGTTGAAACTCAACATACAAATTGTTCATTAGTGTATAACTCGGGAGTCGTGAAATCATGGCAGCTAAATCACAAAAGACGAGAAAATAATGCCATGAAAGAAATTGTTTGCAACATTTAAGAAACTGGTGTGATTGCCTGCAATTTAAAGGCCTCCAGATTTGCAAGGATAAGCGACTGCATTTTCGTTGGAGTTATCTTAAACATTAGCACATAATGAGAGAATTTGTTTTCTTTCTAATAGTATAATTAGTCCAGGAGAGATATTTTTACACTGAAAGGGGTTTTGCAGAAAAATTAATGACCGCTCAGAAATAAACATAACACCAGAGATCACATACTGCAAAATGTTGATGAAATTAAACCTTTCAAAAAGGTCTGAAACACCTGACTTTACAAGAAAGATATGATGAAGATGGCACAGCAGGAATGTGCTTAAGAACATATCAAAATGCAAACATGTTTAACTTGACATATAGAAGATAGTTTTGTGAAACGTTAAATATGCACTTTTATATGTTTTATATTTAGGAGCAGCCTAAAGTAATTAATAAAGAAAGTGCAGCAAAACAATCCTTGCCAACAACTGCAATGGAACAACACAAATAAGGGTGCACCAAAACTCACCTATCTTGCATTGCTTTAGATGCCCTAAGTTGATCCTTGCGTACAAGTAAATGGACATGACGAGCATATTTAGTTAAGTACAACGCTTCCTCTGTGGCCGTATCACCTCCCCCTACGACAGCAAGAACTTGCCTTTTAAAAAGTGGTGATGCTCCATCACAAATTGCACAAGCACTAATTCCCCTACTCCAAAATTCATCTTCACGGGGTAATCTGAGTCTTCTGGCAGTAGCTCCTGTGGCAAAAATGATGCTGTGGCACTTAACCTGAAATATTAATTTAAAACAAATTTAGTATCAGAAGCATGAAATTGGATTTGTTTCCAAACTCCAATTAATTAAGAATTCACAGCTTATGGCATAACAAATACATAAACAATTGCATGTGGCCATGGCACATAACTCACGCATAAAAACAGTGCATTTCAAACAATTTCCAAGAAAACATTGGAATCACATGCAGGAAGCATGCATTTTTTTATAAAGAATACTCGCTAAAATAGGTCATCTCCAAGCAGAGTTCAAAGCAAAATTTTCTTCCATAAAAAAAATGTGTTTAAATGATTTGATACTTCAATAGTTGAAATTAATGAAACTACTCCAATATATGTACAGAACAGAATGCTAGAAAACTATATATCACCTTACGTTCACTACTCTTCACGGTAAAAGGACTGCTTTTAACATCAACAGATTCCACATCTTCTTGGAACAGTTCTGCCCCCCAACGTTCAGCTTGCCGTCGCATCCTAATCAACAAACAAAGTCAAAGTTCTGTGCAATAATTTAGTTGGAAATAATTATGTGTGTTCCGTTCAAGAACAAGAATAAATTTAAAGCAAAATCAACTTTGTTTTTTGTTACCTATCCATCAAATCAGGACCGGTTATTCCATCAGGAAACCCTGGGAAGTTCTCCACTTCAGTGGTAGTCATCAACTGCCCACCAGGCACACCACCAACTTGATACCCCTCAAACACTACAGGCTTCAAATTTGCACGAGCAGCATATATTGCTGCTGTGTATCCAGCAGGACCTGAACCTATAATTACCACATTCTCAATACCTTTGCCTGCAGGAAACAAACACCAAATTAACAACCATGGCGCGGTTGTTTTGAGGAAGCAAAACACAATTATATACCAGAATCAAAACTTGAAAATCATTCATATAATCATTTCCAGAGAAAGAGACTGCTAGAGATAAAAGGTTCTAAATACATTGTATCAAAATCAGTTGCTTCAAAATTAAAGATGAGACCCCAAACTGAAAGTAAAAACTAACATACAAAACAGTCATATTAGTATTAGATTTAAGTTAAAATAGATACTTGTACCCAAATTAACAATACGGGCATCACTTAAGAAAAGTTTTACTTCTTTTTCTAAATCATTCAAAGTCCATATCTTTAGTGGTAGTAAACGCATCTTCTTGAACAGCATATAAAATGAACAAGATTCTCACGCCTACAATTTTCCAAGCATCAAACACAAAAAGGGCCTTCAACCAGCACAAAAATTAATAAATACAAGCTAAAGCAACACATTAACATCTAAAAATCCACCAATCAACAAGATATATCAAAATCACCCCCATATCTCACACTAAAAAACCATATACACAGAGAAAGAAAGGAGGGGACCTGGAGAAGGAGAGGGCTCAGCAGAGGAAGCTTTGACACGTAGAGGAGAATGAGAGCTGGGAGCTGGCGTTGAGGGGGAGTTGAGACAGAAAGAGCGACGGAGGGAAGGAAAAGGATTACTCTTTATGAATATAAGAGAGTGGGAAGGAAGGGAAAGAGTGGCGGCGGCGGTGCTTGTCATGGTGAGACGGTGAGTGGACACGGTGCCGGTTCCGATTCTTATCTTCGGACTAGCTGACATATTGGCTGCCCACCATACAATATATACCAAAAAAAAAAGGCTTTATAATATTGTTAAATAATTTAAATATTTTTGTAGTCAAATACGTGAAAAATATTATTGAGTTTCATACAAATAAAGGTTAATTAAAAAAATTAAAATGATTAAACTTAAATATAATCCAATCACGTGCATATTAAAATTAGCAACTTTACAACTAAAAATGTATGTCAATTGTTATGATAAAATTCAAAAGGTTATAATTCATTGATTTATTATTATATAAAACATTGAAATTTTTAATTGATTTATGATTTATAAATAAGATGATACCGATTTAAATTTTTTAATATAAGTATATATCATTCAATAAGTACTTAAATATATTGTTAATAAAAAGTTAAGAGCAATTAAATCCAATTTTAATAATTATATGGTTTTTTTATTAGTTCATGTATAATTTACATATGGGATCTTATATGTCTAAACCTCTTAGTATAATTAAATATTTTTTAATAATTTAGATATGTTTTTAATCAATACACCTTATTATATGAAAAATGTGTTTTATATAACTTGAAGTTAATTAAAAAAAAACTTTGAAACAATTAATTCTTGATATAACAATTTATTTCACATTCAAATCATGTATATACTAAAATTAAAAAATATTTTTAATTAAAATTATATATAATATAAAAAGTGATATCTTATCCGTTCATAATTGGATAAAATATCAAGATATATTAAAAACAGATAATATTTTTTAAATTTTAGTTAATCTCTGCTATTTAAAAATAAAATTAGATTATGTAATTTATAAGTAAACTTTATTACAACCTCAAATGAAATTAATATCACATGATTCAATTAGATGATAAGTTTAAGAGCACGTTAAAACCTTTAAATGAACAACAAAGATATAAATCATATTGGATAATCTTAATCAATTTTAATCTAACTGTTAAATTACATTAAATGACTCAAAATTATAGTAATAATTATTAAGCAAGTCAATCTAATTTACATCAAATTAACTGATATATCGAGAAAGAAATTGACCAAGAAATGTGGAAACGTGTCCAACCTTTCCGAGCGAGTAAATGCAATATGGCAAGCAAGCGAGTGTGCTTACCCGCATGCAGTTTTTGTCAGTTCTCTTCTCCAAAACCCATAAATCACCAGGTCCGTTGCTGCGGAGCTTGTACTATTGGAACCTCGAAGAGTCCGGTGTCAGTGATTTCTACACCGTTGGATTGAGAGCAGAATCTAATCAACGGCTACGAAGGCAAAAGTTTTTGCTCCGTGACGTTGGCAGTTTAATGGCCTTACGAGCCACGTGGCCTTCAGATAGGATAACGCCAGTTGTCTTGAGCCACACCAGATAACCGAGCCTCATTTCCAAACAGCGAATTATCGCTCGCCACGTAGGAAAAGGATGCACATTGTATTCCTCTTCTCGGAATTCTCTTTTCAGAAACTGTATCGGGTCAACGGAAGGCCTTTTGGGTGTGGGCCTGCACCAAACCAAGTACTGATAAAAATTGACGGGGTAAATAACACGAATGAGATTGGGTATTCTCCGGTGAAGTGATTCTCCACACACACAAAAAAGAAACAATGAATAAGATTTCATTTTTAAAAATAATAATACCATTTTAATTTATTTAAAAAAATAAAAAAAATATGAAACATTAAACCAATTAATTGATACAGGTCTACTCTCTGACCAACTCACCCACCGACCAACAACTCAAACATTAAATCAGATTAATTCTCGAATCGTGTAATACTGTCATGATAGATTTTATTTCTACATTGCCAAGGTATTACATTAAAATCTCAAACATTGACCATTAAACCAAAAAAATACATAATAAATCTTTTATCAATGGAGTTGCCATGAGAAGGGTCAATTATCCATGATGTTTTGGGTGGGTTTTTTTTTTTTTTTTTTACACAACCCGTCTTGTACATTTTTCATTTTTACATGGGATGTTGTTGGGTTTTATGAGCAGAACAAGCAATATTACAGCAGAAAGATGGAGACAAAAGGCCAGGAATAAAGCTGAAGAGTAAACAGATAGAACAGGTGAGGTGGATAAGAAAAATCAAAAGAAGAGAGTATAGTGGCGAGGTCAAATCGAGATTTAAAATTGTAGAAAAAATATTGGAAGTCCCGAAGAAAAAAGAGAATTTAGTTTGGATCAAACAGGAGGTTGCTACTGATTTATGCATCCAATTGCTTTCATCCCAGTACTGTTATCAAAACGAAAGAAGCAAAGAAGTTCAAGACACTCCATGCGGACCAAGGGATTGAGTATCCACGTAAGCAACGAGGTAAGATTCCAGAGGACGACGTTGCTTGTCTGTTTTGTCCTGAATGATCATAGATTCTTATTACATAAAAGACTTACGGTTAAGCTTGAAAACTAGACAAGGTGTTAGGTGTGTAATAATTACAATGGTTTTATTTTGTTTATAGTTTTAAAACGGGTTTGTTAGGGGAAGCCCGAGTTAAAGAAGGGTTAATTTAAATATTTTTTAAAAAATAATCAAAACAATATTATTTTAATAAATAAAAAAAATCAATAACTTGATAGCTAAATTTTATCATATTATCGAGGTAACCTAAGTTTTTTATTAAATCAATTGAATTTATTTTAACTCATATCAATTTAAATCATGAGTTAATTTATTAGACTGAATTGATTCAGGGTTTTAAATCAATGCTTCTTTTTTTTTACTGTCTGTTTGGTTAACTTGCGGCATCGGAGAACAATTTTTTCATAGTGTTGACAAAATTAGTGGATTAATATAGCTCTTGACTTGATATAATTAGTGGATTAATATAACTATGAAGATTAATTTATTAATGGATAATAAGTCTAATCACTGTTTGAAAATTGAAATGGTCATATTAATTTTGCTTGAATAAAAAGTTCTAGAAATTAATCGGCCACCCTGACTTTGGCCCTGAAGCCGGCGGACCCTTTCAGAGCATGGGCGGTCGGCCACCTAGTTTTGGAATGTTTAATCTAGTAGCTGTCCAAAAACCAATCGGATTAAGCTAGTCTCTGTTTGCTTTTGGACATAAACAGACAATGGAGCATTTCCATCCCTCATTGCAGAAGCTACTACTACACATGTAGAATTGCTTAAAATCAAGTAAGATAATCTCCATCAAATGGTGTGTGTCTGTATATATATTTTAGTTTAGTTAGAGTTAGTTTTAAAACAAGTTTGAAAATTTTTATATTCCAACTATTATTTATTTGGTAAAATAACTATTTAAAAAATATTCATTCATTCGAATCAAATCGATCGGTATTCATTGAGCTTGAATTAAATTTTCATCTCTAATAACATTAAAAGAAGCTACAAGGCCTTGGAAAACACAATAAATGCAAACTAAAAAATATTGTTCATTTGAACGACGTAATAATTGTGTTGCCCTTTGCATCACAAAACTTAAAACTAATAATTAATTAATAAAGATAATAATATTTTTTCATATAGCACAATAATCATTATTAAATTGATAAGAGATAAGTAAGTTTTTTCACTTTTGGAAAATATAGTAAAAATACTTGAATATCTTTAAAAATAAAAAAATTTATTATTAGCATTAAAGGAAAATTTGGTATTTTTAAAATGATTTTTTCATAATTAGCATGTCAAATGAGAGGTAATAAAATGATCATGATATCCTTGGAAGTTAAAATTTTAGAACTAGTGTCAATAAGCTTTTTTATCTTTTCACAAAGGGTTTTTTTTTTATTATTATCATGTTAGCTTAAGAGAAATTTAATGTTTGGCTGGATATAAAAAATTAAAAAAATAGGAATTTGCATGATGTAAAACTTCAAAACAAATTTAATACGACCACACGTTACTACTTAGATTTTAAATTCTAAAAAAATACAAGAAAAGAGTTTTCGGCAAGACTTAATTACTTTTTGTGCGTGATCATAGAAGAAAAAACTTGATTTTAATATATGAAAATCTAGGTATAATGACAGTTGACTAAGAAAAAAGAAACTCGTCAACCATTTTTTAGTTTGGATTATTTTATATTTGAAGAATCTCATTTTGTTGGGTGTTAGCTTTAAATTAATATAATCGTGATCATAAAGTAGTAGTTTAGTAGGGAAACTCGAGAAGATGCCAAGTATTGCACTTATTTGATATTTTATTTCTTTCTATTTTTCACGTCTCCTCCGTTTACTTGTAGTGTGGGAAGATTTTTTTTCCCTTCAGTTGACTATATTCTTTAATTATAATAAAATTTTGACTTGATATATTATCTAGAATTAATTGAAAATAGATTTAATTTAATGTTTTAAAGTAATGGAATAGTCGATTTTTTAAGTCAATATTAGTTTTTCTTAGTTAAGAAGTTCTAAGAATTAATGTTTTAAACCTGTTATCATGTTATAATTTTATAAATAAGAAAACAAAGGGTAAGAGTACCTTATGATATGCACGCATCTTCAAAAAAACAAAAGCATTTTATTGATAAGAGGAAGGATAGGGACACATTATGATTACGATGCTAACATATCACGAAGAAAATAATTTCTAGCTATTTAAAAATTATAAAACAGATATAAAATATATCATCAAATTATTAGAATATTTTCAATTTTATATTTAAATTACATTTTTTTTATCAAATTCACCATTGAAATTATTTTACTTTTTTAAATCAAGGATTTCGGTTATAATCACTTAACAAAAATAAATAAATCCTTGTAAAATTTTTCTTATAAAAAAAATACAATTTAGATGAAAAATTGATGTAAATTTTTAAAAATAAATGAAAGTTTTTTAAAATGTTTTCTTTGGAAAATAAAGGTAAAATTTATACAAAGATGATAACGTTAAGATTATATATACTTGAGAGTGATATTTTTAAAATTCGCTCAAAATTATTTCTATCAACATCGACACCAAAATTCCCACATCATGATGTGAATCTTTCATTATGGCATGATGATATTGCCTGCAATTACTGCTTCCGGTCAGATGAGGTGTGCTGAGTGATGGTGGAAGGTTACCTTTGGTTGGCCAACTTGTTTGGAAGTGCAATTTTTTCTAGTGAAAAACCAACCATAGTTTTTCTTTGATTGATGGGCCTCGACATGCTTAAATTTTTTCAATCATGAAAAAAGATGTTTAGATGAGATCAATATTTTAATATATATATATATATATATATATATAATTGAGATTATGAGCAAGGAAAAATTATAATCTCACGTTTAGATGACATCAATATTTTTATAAGGTGGATAAAATTTTGGGTAGAGTCTAGTATAGAAAATTATGTTAAAATTTTATAAAAGTTTGGATGATTTCTTACTTTAATAATTTTTAAAAAAACAAAGAAGTCTCTTGTAAGATGGATATATATGCAATGTAAAATTTGTATTATGTGCGACAAATGGGGTAATTTAGTATAAGAAAGATTTTAAATAAAAAATTATTATATTTACATGCGTATCATGATATAAAATAAATAAAGATGCATTAGATTATATACTACTATAGAAAAGCTTGTTGGAGATTCATTGTCACTTCATTGTTGACATCATTTATCACTAAAAAAAACTTACCAAATAGTTTTTATCATCACTATAGAAAAGCTTGTTGGAGATTCATTGTCACTCCATTATTGACATCGTTTTATCACTAAAAAAAACTTACCAAATAGTTCTTATGCCATCGTAAAAGGCTTGATGGTGACTCCAAAAAAATATCACACATGCTGTTAAAGTCATGACTTGGAAAACAAAACAAAAAATAAATATTATTAAGTCAACATCTCATGCTTATATTTAATGAATTAAATTAATTTAATTGAAAAGCAAAATTTCTTTCAAAAAGTTTAAATTTAACAAAGAATGATAAATTTAAAAACCAGGGATAACCCAAGTTATTTTTAAAATACATAAAAAATCCTATAAAAAATAAATAAAAAAGGTAACAAAGCTTAATCTCCAATTAAATAAATAATAGAAGATGAAACTGAAAAATCATGAGTTTAAAAATATGAAAAAAAACCAAGCAAACTCAGGAAAAATCTTTTAAACTTGTTTAATCTTCCAAGTTCATAACCCATAAAATCCTATACTTGGACTCCATTAAAAAAATCAATTCCTAACCAATTTAACATTGAAGAATGAAATTGAAAAAAATTTAAATTTAAAAATTTTTTCAAAATAAAAAAATAGCAATCGAAAGAATAATAATCAAATCTAATAAAAAAAAAATGAACAATCAATTTAAAATTTTTTTCAAAGTAAAAAAATAGCAATCGAAAAAATAATAATCAAATCTAATAAAAAAAATGAATGAGGATGAAATCATAAAAACAATTTAATTTTAAAAATTATCTCAAATAAAACAAAATAGTAATTAAAATATTTGATCAAATCCAAAAAATATAAAAAATTAAGGAGGATGAAATTAAAAATAAATTCTAAATTTCTAAATTATTTCAAACAAAATAAATAGTAATCAAAATAAAAAAATCAAATCTAAAAGAGAAAAAAAATGAAGGGATGCTTTGAAATTTTTCAAGGTTAGGTATGGACTTTAGGGAGATGAAAGGAAAAAAAAAGCTATCAGGCCAAACCAGAGGTTCGTTAATTAAAACTGCTACTTTATGATGGAAGGGACACCAAGATGAATTGAACTCCGTCCAAGAAGCTAATGTTTAGCAGTCGCAAAATGCTCTACACGCTATCCAAAGATAGGAAAATCAACTCACACGTTAACTTATACACTGCATGTGTCAATAATTTTTTTAAAATAATATTTTATCTTTATTAAATTACAAAATTGCCTTTCAATTTACTTCATTATAACCAAAAAAATGATTGAAAATTAAAAAAAAAAGTTCCAGAAATTAAGTTTAGTTTTCAAAGGTAATTTAGTCATTTTATTCTATCAAAAAAGGTGAAAAGACTAAAAAGCCCCAATACTCTAGTTTGTACTAGATTTGTGGGCCCGCATTACATCACGAGCCAATATATGTTTTTGTCAATAAAAAAAGATGTTCGAGCATTTGAAGTATGTTTTAAAAAATAAAACTCAAGATATAGACTCAACAAAGAAAAAAAGAATGGAGAACCTGCAAAAACCAACAAATAAAAAAATTTAGGATAACCTGGGTTGTGTTGAACTCTGATATATCTCACTTGAAATGAAGTTCTAGAACTCTGATATAGTTAAAAATCTGAGGATTATTCAGATAGTAATAATTGGACAATAACAATTTAATATCTAGGCAATAACAATTCAATGTCTAGGAAGTAACAATTGAACAGTAATAATTCAATGTCTAGACAATAATAGTTGGATAATAACCGTTCAATATCTAAACAATAGCAGTTCAAAGTTAGACAGTAATGGTTAGACTTTCACGTGAATACTATATGTAAAAATATAAAATAATTGAGTCATGCAAACACTTGCACATTGAGATATTAACTCTGAAAATATACATGATATATATATGTGTATATTATTATGAGGAAATGAACATGTATAGAAAATAACATGTAAGAAATGAATTAATATGAATTCTTTTTAATAATCGACTTGAAGGAATCATAACCAAAAACTTTCTTGTGATTCAGGAGGAGCAACCAGGATTAGATCTTCTGTTAGAGGAAGACATGAGACAAGCAGAGCAGGTGCGTGATTTTCTCTCCTATTTGCGCTTATACAATTTAAAGTTCTTCTGGTGAATGCAGTTACAATAAATACCATGTTTAATGCAAATAAAGTTTAGCATATTTATAAGATTAGCCTCGGCTAATGACATTCGTGATCGGATTGTTGGGAGATGAATTAGAAGATTAGTTTCGGCTAATGGCATCGGTGAAAGGATTGCCGGAAAATGAATTACAAGATTAACTACGTTTAATGGCATCCGTGGTAGGATTGTCGAGAAATAAATTACAAGATTAGCTACGTTTAATGATATCCGTGATAGGGTTGTCGGGAAATGAATTACAAGAGTAGCTTGGGCTAATGATATCAGTGTTGGGATGCCTGAAAATGATTGATAAGATTTGATTTATAAAGGGTATTAGTGTTGCCTAAGAATGTCCAAGTTGGACTTTACAAAGTCACCCGGTGCATGCAAATAAATAAGAGTATTCAAATTAAGGATTTACAATTGAGTGTCAATCGGGTTTAGATGATTTACAAACAAAATACAAGTTAATTGTTAGAATTCCTATGAATCCGATAAAAAATTTATACTTCGTTCGTATAATACATGGGCGCATATATATATATATATATATATATATGTTTCTTTTATCAATATAATGGTATGTTCATTTATGTAATAGGTAATTCAATATTAAAGGAGATCATTAATTTAGGATTCCACTAAAATAAGGTCCGGAATTATAGGACCATGTGATGATGGATTGATTGAGAATATAGCAGCAGTCGATAACTTGGAATGTATTAAAAACAAATGAAACTCTGTCAAAATTTTGATAACTTGTTTTTAAAAAAATTACCTTCAAATTAAGAGTATATGTTAGGATCTTTTAGTGTTGTTCAAATTGTTTAGTCGGACTGTTATATTTTTGTTAATTGTTTTCTATTAATGGTAATTCAATCATTTTAATATGCTAAAATAATGTAAAAAAACTTATTTGATATTAATCAATTTGATAATAAGAAATAAAATTTGTTAAATAAAAAAACCATTTTTACCCTTAATAACAAGTTCATTAATTTTTTTTATGTGAAAGGAAAAAATACTATTAAATTGTGACAATTCATAATGCAATAAATCTTGATCTACGATAAAATATTGATATATATTAGTTGTTTTTATTTAATATTTTTTTGAACTATAATAATTCTTGTATATTCTTTTCTTTATTAAAATTATTCCCTACACAAAGTATTAATTATTAACATGTGATTAAGGAACAAACGTATGTAGAAGATTAGAATTTAGAACCATAATTCTCAAAGAAGAGAAAAGAAAGAAAAGAACAACACGACATCTAAATGTTTAAAACATTTGGTCAGATGTGCTCACGTGCCCTGTTTTCTTGAAGAGAAGAGGAAAGCTGCGAAACTCGATCCCAATGGGGTCGGCTCAAGATTCTTCCCTTTAATGTACCATTATCCTCATCCTTGCCGAACAATATTGCTTTTGACTTTAGTGTCGTGCTTTTCCTCTTTCTTTTTTTCTTTTTTGCATTTTACCACGAGGAGTATTCTTTTTATTTTATGCATTTATCATATTGATTTTTCTATATGTACTTTAAGAATGCATTCTTCACACTAACATGGTATGTTTATAAAATTTTAATTTCTTTAAATACAATTTTAAGATGTTTGAGAATGTGATATAAATAATGTTTTATACCTTTAAGAATGCATTCTTCACACTAACATGATATGTTTAGAAAATTTTAATTTCTTTAAATACAATTTCAAGATGTTTGAGAATGTGATATAAATGAAGTTTTATAAAAATTTTAATTTTTTATTGCTCAATATTTTTATATCTTTTAATGAGATGATGATGTCAAAAATAATTTTTTAAAAATAAAAAAAATATTATTTTGATTTATTTCTAAGCAAAAAATACATTTTAAAAACAATTTCAAAGACTTGATTTATAAATAAAAAATAAAGTTGATGTGGATTAACCCAAGATTTTTTTTAAAAAAATTGTTATTTTAATAACAAAATCAGTTTTTTTTACAATTTGGTATGTCAATATTTTGAATAAACGGTTAAGAACATGTTTGTTTTTAGTTTGAAAAGAGTTTTTTAAAAAAATTAAATTTTTAAATTTTTTTGGTTTCAAATTAATATTTTTTCATTGTTTTTAAATTATTTTAATATATTAATGTTAAAAATAATTTTTAAAAAATAAATAAATAATATTATTTTAATGTAATTTTAAATATAAATATAATTTCAAACAAACAGTTCATGGATTGAACCATTGGACGGGCCAAGTCCAACATAGAACGTATCGTCTCGGCTGAGTAGTAACCATAGCTATGCCGATGCCATGTGCGTTAGGCACAGTTCACACCACCGTGATCAGGTACATGAGGAAGGTGGGCAAATGGGAAAAGAGAAGCTGTGGTTGGTGAGGGAACTAGCACACGCTTTGAGTTATATTTCTATTGAAGATTTTTTTTTTAAAAAAAAAAACATAGAGAATTTTAAAGATGAAGTCAAGAAAGCTCAGCGACCAAAATAAGAACCTTCTATTATGTCCAAATGCCCTGAATTTCCACCTTTCTTTATCAACTTGCCTTCGCACTCTCCCACCATAACGCGTCGGCACACTCACCGATCTCATTGCTTAATGTTTCCCATCACCAAATTAGAGGATAAGTAAATTTCAGATTTAAATTTAAAATAAAATTGAAGGAAAGACGTTCTTGTTCTTCTGGGTTCTTGATCTTGTTAATGAAGTAATTAAAAACCTCTTTTTTTTTTCTTTTTTTGGTCAAAGTGAGAATCTTTTTATCAATATATATAAAAATAACTCTACAAAAAATGCCACCACAGAGACCTATTAAAATACAAGTGAAATTAACCATCTAGGTGGTGGCCAAGTGATAAGGACTTGGGATCAAGGGGTTTGCTCCCTCTGTGGTCTCAGGTTCGAGTTTTTGGTTGCTCATATGATGGCCACTGGAGGCTTACATGGTCGTTAACTTCAGGACCCGTGGGATTAGTCGTGGTGCGCGCAAGCTGGCCCGGATATCCACGTTAATCTAAAAAAAAATACAAGTGAAATTCGTGAAATCTAGTTGGAATTAAGAACCCTAACAAAAGATTTAATTGTTTCTTAGGAAACATTCAATAAATTAATTCAAACAATAAAAAAGATTAGTTTTACACCAAACCTCAAGCATGAACAAGGAATAATTTAGCTATGCATATGCCACAGTAGCAGCAGAAAATCTTTGTTGTTGTCTTTCATTGACCAGTCAAACTGATTATTGCAACGATCAAGAAACAAGTGGTATGATCCAAAGGTGCACAGCATGCATTCCTAAATAGTAAAATTTGGACCAACATCCAGCATGCAGCTACAAGTCACACTATATATAAAATCGTATTATAGTGTAATACATGACATGTTTATTCTGACTATATATATATATATATAAGAATAGTCTAGCCTTAGAAAATACGTTCCAACCATTTCTTTCTTCTTGAAAAGAGAGAGAGAAAGGAGAAGGAAAAGACCTTGCATTTCTCATGAACTGTGGAGTCGTCTTGCTGGGTTTTTATTGTTGGGGTTGGGAGTTCTTAACAGCCCTTCTTCTCTTCTCTGCCTCTTCTCCTTAAAAATCTTGTAATATCATCCAATAATCTCCTTTTCTCTTTGTTTTTTTTTTTGTCCTTTCTTCTTTTTCTTTGAATAAATTCATGGCAGATGACAAGGGTTTATTAGAATATGTTAGAAAATCAACCCCGCCACCTTTTTTATTAAAAACCTACATGTTAGTGGAGGATCTGGCGACCGATGATGTGATATCATGGAACGGGGAGGGGACCGGATTTGTGGTGTGGCAACCGGCTGAGTTCTCTCGTGATCTCCTACCAACACTCTTCAAGCATAGCAATTTCTCTAGCTTTGTCCGGCAACTCAATACTTATGTATGTATTAAAGTTTATACTACCCTTTTTTTGGTTCTTGATTCTGCATGGTATTTTATCTATTCAAAGTTCTTAATTGTTCTTGGTTCAGTTGACTTAATTGGTTCTTAATTAAGATTTGAATCATCTTCTTGGTTTTTATTTTTTTTCCTTCTTTAATCTTTTCTAGGTTGTTGAATGAAAGAATATAGGTTAATGGCCCTGTCTAACCTAACTTTCTACTTTGTCTTAATTAATCAATTAATTCTTGCAAAACTTAGACTTTAGAGCTTGGTAATTCCAAGTAAAGTGAGTCAGAAGTTTCATGCCTTGCATCGTTTAATTTATTATTATATTTTTGTTACAAAAAGGAAAAACTTTAGAAGCCACATGTTTTTGGTGGATTTTTTCAACATGAGTTTATATATATATATATATATATATATGCAGGAAGGAGGGGAGGGAGGGAGGAGGGTTAGAAAGGTAAATTAAAATAGTGTAATTAGATGGTACACACACACGCACTCTTTTGCCTCTCAAGTCATCCTTTTTTCTAGTTTCAAATCTCTTCTTTTTTATACTGGAAAAAAAAAAACCTTGAACTATTCATAGGAAAAAAAAGTAAATCTAAACCTGGAGTAACACGATCCTTTACTAATTAACCACAATTAGATAGACCCTAAAAAAGTAATGATGCTAATCAAGAATTCTTCAAAGTTTTGTCATTTTGTCGAGGCACGTTTTGTTTTGCCTTCTTTGAGTCGAAGGACAGATTCCCTATGTTTCTTTCATGTCATTGTTATGAATAGGGTTTTCGAAAAGTTTCAACGAGCCGGTGGGAGTTTTGCAATGACATGTTTCGGAAGGGAGAAAGAGAGCTACTACGCCAAATTCGTCGAAGAAAAGCTTGGACTAACAAGCAACAACCTATTGCACCATTAATTCAAGTCACACCACAAGAGTTTGAAGAAGATCAAAGATCATCATCCACTTTATCATCGTCCGAATACTCTACTCTAGTTGATGAAAATAAACGACTCAAGAAAGAAAATGGGGTCTTGAGCACTGAGCTTACTAGCATGAAAAGAAAGTGCAAGGAGCTACTTGATTTAGTAGCTAAAAACGCACATTTGGAGAAAGAAGAGGAAGATGAAAGGCCAAAGTTGTTTGGTGTGAGATTGGAAGTCGAGGGGGAGAGGGAGAAGAAGAGGAAGAGAGCAGAGATTAGAGAAAGTGCAACCATTTTACTATCTCAATCATGCAAATAAAATGTGTGTCGTGTAGAATAATCTAAGGACAAGTCATCAGCTACTAAAACAAAAAAATGAAGTAGCTAGCGTAATTAGACACAGAAAAGTTTGAAGTTGTATTCTCTGTTGTTGTTGCTGCAGTAATGAACAAGATCTGTACATTGCCAAGTATCTTTAAGGGTGTTAAAACGGGCACAAGCCCCCCTTATGTCAGCTACATGATTGAGTGAAGTTAACATATGTTTCTTGTTGTTGAAAATGTATAATATACACAAATTTTACATGGTTTGCTTGGCAATGCAACTGCCGTTCGGAGGAGTAAGTTACAATATTTATATTGCTCACACAACCCAACTCAAAATCTCTATTCATTTTTCTTGGATAACTAGTGTTTGATACACGGGATTGGATAGAATATAAGTATATAAATTTTATTAAAAAATAATATAAATTATATTATAATTATCACCTAACATATTAAAATATTAAGTTAAAATATTTTTTTATATAATATTAGAATTTTGATAATCAAACGGTCATAAATTTAAATTTCATTATCCTTATTTATTTAATAAAAATTAAATATAAGATAATATAAATCTATATAAATTAAAAATTAAAAATTTTTTTAATTAAAAAATAATATAAATTATATTCTACTAACACAACTAATAATTTAAGTTATTTTAAGTTATTAAATTTAAGTGTAGTATATGTCTTGGATTACTTGTGAGACAAGCTATATCTAGTCTAACATTTTGACTTGAAAAACATTATTAATAAGAGGAATAGTCCGGTCTCATAAGAGTAATCACACATTTAAGCCGGCAATACTTCTTACTTTACCTGAGGTTGTAATTAAAGTATGTATCATAGTTAACATTATAAGAAAATCACTCAAATTAGATATATCATTTTGAAACTGTATGCTAGCTGCTTATAATTTATATATGATCAAATCAAAAGTTTAATTACAAATCATTTTCCATTGATGTTATTGCCTCCTAACTTGATCAAAAAGGAAAATTGCAACTTGTATGGGTCTTGCCCTATGATTTGACATGTCTCGTTGGGAGATTGAAAAACTACAACCTCCGAAAAAAAAATAAAGAAGAAACAAAATGGAAAGAAATGTTAATGGCCGACACAATGTTACCCATTACCAAATTAATAAATGACAAGTCTGATATTAACCAACAAGAAAAAAAATGTTCAACACATGTTCCTCTTCCTCGCCTGACTTATGTTCAACACATGTTCCTCTTCCTCGCCTCACTTGTAGAAATTAAATTATAAATAAAATGAATGAGACAGAAAAATATTCTGCAGGGCACTGAAAGCATATTCTCTCCCATAATCGTGTTTAATCTTTCAAATAAACACATCTACCAGGTGTAAGCAAATAATTGATTTCTAGAAAGGACAAGGCATCATGTTGACAATTCTTAACGATCAGCTAATTTTTCCAAGAAAGTTTCACAATGGTTTGAAAAACTGGTGAGCATAGCATGGTTGGTGGGCAACAACTTCAAAATCTGAACCATGTGTTAATTACAGCATTCTTCTACTCCTGAGAGATGGTGCGTGTTGACATTGAAATGGTTACCATATTCGGAAAGAACTTTGATATTGGAATGGACGATTGTAAGAGAATAAAAATATTGTTCGGGAAATTAGCCCTGGCTGGTTGGCGCCATTTCACGTGCTACCTAATTAGAGCTTCATTGCTCATGGACTTTCATCAAGAAAGACCTAACCCGATATCAAATTAGCCACCAAAATTCGTAGGAAAAATTAAATATTGTTTGGTAATTCTAATATATATTCGGACATCAATATTGACTAAGAGATTTCCACTTTCAACAAACATAGTAATAATAATAATAATTAAATGGTGACTTGTAGCTATCTTGAAAACTTACATGTAATTAGCTATGAAAACATAGTCGTCAAATGTAGCCTGATTTTAAAGTTTTTATGAGTTGATTAAATGATTTAAACCTAATGTAAAATGGGTTTGAAATTAAAGTGACTAGAGATTTGAGCCAATTAAACTAAGATACTCGACAAGTTAATCCATGATCTTACCAACCAAAACCCAAATAAAAGACTCCGTCAACAATTTTATATATATATATATTCTAAAACAATGTCTTACCAAGTCATGGGCCCAGCCCGATCAGGTATTACGAAGGTTTCTGAAGAAACAGCTGGTGTATATCACTCTCTTCACGTGCATGTGGGGTATGTAAAACCATATTTTACTTTTGGTATTTGTCCTTTTCTTCTTGATTTACTTTTTCCACTAATTCTTGATCATGAACTTAAAAGGAAAGAACAATGTCAAAATTATTGTCAAATTTCAATTCAGTGGCTTCTTACTTTCACACAATGACTATCTATGTGCTCTCACTTTCAATATATATATATGAGCGAGCGCGCGTGTGATACCAAGTTTTAAGTTGCAGGGATATAAAACTTTTCAAGTTGCAGTGTGCGGAAATGCATTTTGCATCCTAAATTGCAAGTTTCATTTGTCAGGCACCTAGTTAGGAGTGAGGACAAATGCCATGTGTTCAGCAAACAAGAATTTCTTTGCAACATGCACAAGAGGGAAAATATCATTACATAAATATTGTGGAAACAATTTGATGGCTGAAAGAAAAATATAAACAGACCGGATAGATTGTAGTTGACTAGTAAAATATTCTTTAGAGAACAAGCCGAACTAAAAAGAGGGGGTTTGGACCCTCCAAGGGCGAGGTTGGATCGGAGGGGGAATTCGATTTAAAGGGCACAGGTAAAGAAATTTAAAAATTTCCGACCTTGTAAATTACTGATTTACTGGTCGCTCGATCAACAGTGGGAAATAAAACAACATTGACACATGCTCCGATGACATGCATTAGACAGACTTGATATTAACATATTTTTCTTGCTACTTTCAGATTTCTTAATATTTTTGCACCTACCGAAATTAAGATGGGTACTAAACCATTGGGTTGGAAGAAAGGCAAATGTCAGATGTCCATCAGGGCGGATAAAATTGCCATCTACGTTGGCAAAGAATTTGCTGCCATATTATAGTGAAATATCTTAAGCTTAGATACGAAGCACGTAGATTCATGTCTCTTAGGGAAGGTTGCAAATTCCAACTGTTGTGGGCCTTCTTGTGATGATAAAAAAAAAAAAAAACAAAAACCAAAAATATCGGCAATTTTGACTGAGAGAGAGCATATTCTAAAGAATAAAGGATTGTGATGGACGAGTTACGGTACAGGGAAAAACGTCAGGACAATATTGATCGACTGTTACGAACACTGATCACATATTTCAACGGCAAAGCATAATAAATTTTTATCTGAGCTTTCCCGACCACAGCTTAATTACCGGAGTTCTCAAATAGTGAAAACCAAAAGCACTACTTGAGCACGAAATATCACTTAACATGCTCCGAGACGGGTCCACTGTATCCCATGCAACAAGTAAATTGCACGAGCAGATCAATATTAGTTTGTTCTTATGATAAACAATTTCATACACCAGAGCTAGCGGGATATTAATGTTCTGGGTTTAACTATGTACATACAATTTCGACTGTTATTATTTACAAACTATTAAATTGTTCTTTTTTTAACAGAAGGAGAAGCATATCTCTGCTCATACATACAACCCATCTGAAAAAAAATTAGGGGCATAAAAACAGTGTTGAGAATTTGAAGTTACCTCAACAACTTGCTGCAAAATGATTAAAAATGGTCTCAAGTGTTGACTGGCTGATACTGTATTCTGCTATGCCCAGTTGATTTCTGGAGTAAAGAATACCTATTGAGTTTAAACTCACCAAGAAAAGAGAAAAAAGAGCATTAATTTAAGATGTAGTGGTGTACTTCACCTATTTTGTTCGACGTGTCCAAAAACATCTGCAAGCGATAGGTCCTTACTATATGGCAACTGCAATAAAAATTGAGCCGGTCAGTACCTGCAGAGGCCATTCTGGACTGCTGGAAGAGAAATGGATGCAACTCACACACATGAGAGCTTGCCTGCGGGCATGCACGCACAAGAAACACACCCCTCACCCTCATGATAAGAAAGGAATGCATCCTCATTGGCATAAATTGCTTAGGTATATTAGTAGTTGGTATATTGCGAGACCTCTACTACTTAGGAATGCCCAAAATCTGTAGTTAAACACCCAAGCATTTTTCATGTTTCAAACTAAAATGCTTGGTATCTTAACTTGTTTTTTCTATCACCATTCTTTCTCTAACACTGACGTGAAACTGATTGAGTTGCAAGTGAAACAGATAAATTGAAATGAATTCTTTGCAACTTAAATCAATCAATTTCTATCATCAAACTGATATAAAGAAAATTATATCAAAGGATTTTCTTTTCAAATTTATGATTCATTCACCAGGAACCTAACAATCCTGATTCTTATTTGGGTTTCATAAAGCCTAAAATGGAATTGAAAGAATAAAGTAGAAGGCTCCTGATAAACAAAATCAGAGCTTATGGCTTTTATTTATTATTTTTTTCCACTTTAGTGTTTCAGGCTACATGGGAAAGAATAAGATTGGAAGAATGAAGTGTACAGCTCCTGATTAACAGAACCTCCATGCATCCTTATATCATCCTTCTGGTTTCAAGAGCCTAGGTCTTTTATTTATTTATTCTGGCTTGATTGATTCATGCTTGCACCTACATTCTTTAATAGTAGCACCTAATTTCTCCTTCCATCGGTATTTTAATTCTGAACACTTGGAATTTGATATATTAACATGGAAGTGGATTTCACAAGGTTTAAGTACCTGGACTTCTACCATGAAATAACAATAGCAGTGTCAGGTCCTTTTCGCAATGGGAAAACATGCAACTACACTACACCACTTATTAACTAAAGGAATGAAATTCCATATATTTCATATTATTCCTGAAGAAATTAATATTAATGAAACAAGAATGAACTGGAATGGAAAAACAAAACCAGGACAAGAATTTCCAGTTTTATTCAATTTGCAGTCATCTAGAAGCACGTCAATAGTGAGTGAGCTGTGGATTAGTGAAATTATACCATTTCAAACATCAAAGGTGAAAAACTCCATGGACAAACTCAATAAGAACATGAAATCATTATGAAGTTTACCTGATATTTAACACTCAAACCATTGCAACCTTGAAATGCTGCCCCAGGAAAGGATGACAGGATAAATGAATCAATAGCAGAAAACTTCTCTATAGCTAACCACCACTCTGAAAATATTGGCAAAGGTATCCCACCTACAGAAACTCAAAAGCAAATCATAATACTTAGAATTGGAGAAAAGAATGGCTACTAGAAGTATGAAGCACCAAGCCACTAGCCACACAGAAATCAATAAACTAACTCAAAAAAGTACAGATTTTTGTAGATTTCCCATAGTGTTTTTTTTTTTTTTTTTTGAAAACTATACTATCAAGATTATAGATAAAGTCTACTTATGCATTGTTAACAAGAAAAATATATGGTGACAACTCATAACCATCATACTCGAAGAATGTGTAAGTTGGAACGAAACATAATGTGCTAAACACATAAATGGATTAGAATATATGGTGGTATGTGAAACTCCTAATTACAGAGGAAGAACAAGATGGACAGACAATCAATATGTTCACAGATTATTACCATCTCGAACCAACTGCTCTGATAACTGTTCACCAAAGACCCCATCAGAAATGGGTGTTGAAGATATAAGTGTCTTCACTCTTTCTTCATTTCCAAGCCAGCTTCCAATCAAAATAATCATTTCTTGAGACAAGCTGATCTCCATCACTGATGCATTTTCAGATGTAATGGAGTCAATTCTCCCAATGCAAACTTCAATGTCATCAAGTAAACTTCTTGGATGTGAAGGAATGTCGAAAAGTCTGCTTTGAATGGTTTGGCAAAGGTTTTCCAAATCTACAGAGCTGACTTCGGTAGGCTTAACCTGAGGGCACAGATGGAGAACTTAAAAAATCAGATCCAGTCTCTAGAAGGATTGTAAATGTAAGTTCCTGAATCTTTATTCATTCAAATTAACAACCTCAAAAAAAAGATCATTAATCTTTGAGTCATGACATACCTCTAGTTCAAGGTGATTTCCAAATTGTGTTTTCAAATGCTGAGGACTTCCAATGCATCTTAATCGGCCTCCAACCTTCAAAATTAGAACAGGAGAAAAACAAGTTCTGTCAATGGTCATTACCAGGTTTTTGAAGCTTGTGAAGCACTGAGTGAATTGGTACCATTATTCCTATTCGGGTGCACAGTGCTTGAGCTTCATTCATGCTGTGGGTAGTAAGAATTACTGCTGTCTTCCCTTGTCTGGTTGACAAACGAGATATGACTTCCCACATGAATCGTTTAGCAATAGGATCCATGCCTAAAATCAGTAATAATTAGTATCTGACACTCATTTGAGCTAAAGAAGAACAATAATGTTGAGTTATCGATGAATCAAAGATAATTTCCTACCGAGAACAACATTATTTCACTAAGGCTGGTTCTAGAGGACACTTTGAAAACAATGAAAAAAGAAGAAAAATTCTAGATCTAGTACAAGATGAAAACTCTCAGTTGAATTTAAAAAAATGGCTTGAATATTGCATGGAAAGGCAATTCAGAAAAGGTCTCGGGGTCAAAATATGTAAACTACATTTTCTTAGAAAGGAGCCAGTGCAACACACACTCGGGTTTGCTAGTCTCGATATTAGATTTAAATATGTTTTGTTTTCTGTAGAGCTCCTATAAACGTTGCAAAATTGTACATGAAGAAAATGCATCCAGAAAATATAAAGTAAGATGAGCCATTGCATTAGTATAAATTTGATGAAAGCTCAGTAATATCACTATTAACACAACAAATCAAGTCTTGAAACAAAAGAAAAATCACAAAATTGATCCAGATACCAGAATCCTAAATGCACACAACATATGGTGCACATTGAATTCAACTAGAGTTTGCACTGGTTAGATATGAAAATGTCTATGAAATCTAAAACTGGGACAGAGATGGGGGTTTAAGAAAGAAAATTATACTGCAAATTGAAAGCTTCATTCTCTACTTAGCAGAAGTGAATATATATGGATGGTGAAGTGTAAATGAAAGGTCAGCTATCTAAAGCAAGTGATGATTACAATGATTTCTGTATCATTATTTTTCAAGAATGTATTAATGGGGAAAAAACCAGCAACCCCTCCCCCAGGTGGAAATTTTCAATGCAAGGGATTGGTGCACTTACCTGTCGATGGCTCATCAAGAATTACAATAGGTGGATCTCCAATCATTGCAATTGCAACAGACAACTTGCGTTTGTTTCCCCCACTAAGAGTGAAAGATGGTTTGTTGGCATGCTTCAGCAAGTCAAACTCCACCAACTTTTCCATTACAACCTGCCCACAGGATTAAATGACTTGCAATGTCAGTTGGTGAGGTTTTTTTTCATGTAACTTATTTTGTATGTACAGACTTTTGCTTTGTACAGTAGTAAACTAGACATGAATCCTTGCAAATCAGGTTGGAGCACTTATTCACCCCATAAACTCTAGTTATAGCATTTGGAAATCATGAATAAACCACCAACTTAGGTTTACAGTACTCTTAAACTTGGAGTAATATACATACATCATCTATTCTGTAATCTGCAACTCCTTTTATTCTTGCATAAAGCTCAAGATGCTCTTGGACAGTTAAAAATTCCAATAGAGCATCAAACTGGGGACAATACCCAATCTGCAAATGATTGGTACAACATTGGCAAGTCAGAAAAATCTCAACCATATATCATCCAACAAGAATCTAACTTCTATCAAGAAAAGGAATAGAAACAGAGAAATTGAGGCATACATGCCGACGGGCAGCCTTGGGATTTGAACGCATGTCTTTACCAAAAATAAAAGCACTTCCATCAGTTGGGGATTCCTCTCCTGCAACAATTTGAAAAGGAAAAAAAAATTAATGAAGCATCAATTTAATGATTCTGTAAGAAAAGAGCCTCAGTTGAATAAATTAAAGAAACATTTATGACTAGTCACAGATATCTATCGAAGACATCAGATTATGTTACACGAAGAATAATGGAATATACCAGTTAACATTGACAATGTAGTCGTCTTCCCAGCTCCATTTGTTCCTAAAAAGCCAAAACATTCTCCTGCTTGAACTGAGAAAGTCAAAGAACGCACAGCAACTTTTGTACGATGTTTTTCTCCAGGATATACCTAAAACAGGGAAGAGAAATTGCTATAATACAGTAGTAGATTGTTGCAGTATCGGTATACATGAAACAACTGTTATAGAAAACAAATAGGAAATACCTTCCTAAGGTTACGCAAGTAGATGATAGCATTGTCAACGGAACCTGCAAGTACCCTATTTCTTTCTGTTTTCACATCTATGTCTTCATCAAAGTTGAGATCAACAGTTTCTGATGGAGATTTTAGAAGTGGTTCTAAATCATGAGTGTCATGATGGAGATTCATGATGCTCCTCCAATACCGCTTAATTCCTACTGGAGTCAATTTGTGAAAAGGCAACAGTTCCCACCCAAGTGTGAGAAGAAAGTAACCGATGCTCTGTCACAAGTGAGAGAACTGAATCAGCCCTAGTTCAACAGGAATGTAGGTATGGATAATAATTATTTTTTTCATTCCCCTTCAATGTCACAAGCTAAGCTTCTCATTATTAGAGAAAAAAGGTTTTTAATGAGCACATCTCACTACCACCAAAAACTTGCCAGGATGTAACTTTAAAGTTAAAAACATTATAGCAGAAGGAGGGGGGGGGTATTAAAAAGTTCACCTCAAAGCCGAGATAACAAAGGGAAGCACCAGTTACATTCCAGTCAAAAACTGCATTACTAGATTTATCTTTCATCCCTTGTCTTAGAAGAGCCAGTGAAGCGAGTCCATCAGCGAAGCAAAATCCTGGTGATAATCTGAAGAAGTTCTGATAAAGCATATAAAAATGTCAGGGAAATGACTGTCAGCTATGCAGCACTTGCAGAAGAATTCTCTAATTTTATGCAATGCACTATGTTTTTCCAGTTTGGTGTGGTGAGACAGGTGGAAGTGCAAAGTTTACAAAAATCTCTCTTTTCTGATGCAACTATTGCAGGATGGATAGGTTTATGCTCAAGGATGTGAAGAAAGAAGAGTTACACATCCTATTCATTAACTCAAACCATCCTGTCTCCCTCAACACCCCAAAATAACATGAGATAAATAAAGGTCCTAAAAGGCTTAAAGATGTAGAACATTGTGATAGCTTAAATGAAGTTTGGATATGCTTGATTCTTATAGTTCAAGTTTCTGAATGGAACAAAACCCTTTCTGCCTCTTGTAATGCCTGCTTAGATGTCTTGACATTTGATTGGTTTGAGAAATGCCATGTATGGTCAATACAAAAGCATCTGACTCTGGGGAAAGGAATCAACCTTTAGCAAATTATTTGCACTTGCTGTTGTTTGTATAAGGCCCATGATAAATGAGATAACCATGAGAATCAACCCAGTGAAAAAGTGGACCAACAGAACCACATTCTGCACGTACAGTAAAAACATCAACATTCACTTTGGAGAAAAATTAATGGCATGGAAGTCAGGAAAACTGAATCAGGGAGTGACAGAGCACTACCTGAGCCATAGAGTGTTCAGAAAAGCAGAAGGTAAGGCAATATGTTGAAGAAGCAATTGCTAGTCCATACTCTAAGAACATGAGGAAAGTTGGCAAGAAGCAATCCTTTCCAATAAACTGGTCCAGACCTACAGGCCGAAATTAATATTGTCAGCAAGTAATATTTACCATAATATATGACTGTAAAAAAAAGGTAAAATTTGAGGCAGTCATGGCTGGATGGTGTTTCATCCAGAGCCAATTCAGTAACAAACGTAACCAAAGAAACTTTTCTCCTAGTTTGCCATAGTTATGCAGAGAAGTATTCACAAGTGTTATAAACAACAGCATTCAATTTCCAGTACTGTCTAACTCCCACAATTATGTGGAAACTGGAATTTGAATGGAAGTATGCCTGTAGGTATAAAAGATTCCCAATTAGATATTTTATCCACAATCTTAAGAAATGGTCATCACTCAGCATGGGTGGAACCTAGAAAAGAATGGGTAGAAACAAGAAAATAAGTAACAAAATATGGTAATAGCATGCTCCTGTAAAATCCCTTTAAACTCATTCAAGAATTCTTTCAAAATAGAATATCAAATATATACATCCATTGCCATGTTCATATGAACACCCAGCAAAATGCCTAACGTCGAATGCATCAATCAATATGCTAACCGATAGTACTTATAGAAGTGAGAAACCCTATTTTAGCAAGAGACTTTCAGACCAAAAAATAGACTCCTGAAATTAGTTGAAAAATAAAGAAAATGCAATTGCACTCTTTAGCTTGGTAACTCGCGGAGTATAGCGTGGATAGAAGCTAGGGTTCTCAAGCTCATCACAGACCTATGCTGTAGAGAAATTTAAGAAAAAACTCTAGTGTTTTATTATAAGTTTGAATAATAATATTCATCCAAAAATAAACTATACATTCTTATTTATACTAGTCCTAAAATCCTTTATAAGAAAGGATTCTTAATGAAAACTTAACTAGCTAATAGAATACATCTAACATTAGAATTTCTAAATAGTAAAATAATAATTAAATTAAAAGTTTTAGGATAAATAGAAAAACAAATTCAAATACGGTAAGGTAAATAAATACAATCTCACACACTAACGTCTGAGCCTTATTTAAAGGTCTCTCAATCTCTGATCATCATGAAGTTCTAACCTAATAGGAAACAGAGCCTTCATAATCTTTTGTCAAAATTTCAACTTTATCCAACAATCAAATTATGAGTTATGCTTGATTTACCAAAATGCGTTTTGGATTCTTCTCAAACCCCTCAAAACCTAAAAATCTTAAAACATTTATGAAATAATGCAATAAACTTTTCTATGCCAAGAATATGGAAGAAATTTCCCCACATCAGCCTTTTCTATTTCTGAAAAACTTGTCCTCGAGTTATTTGTCAAAAATTAAACATTTCCACTCCAAATGAACAAATATTTTGAATATAGTATTGAAGCTAACATATTCACAAAATAGCATGTCCATGACCGGTGAGCTTTAAATTTTAATTTTTGATATGAGCATGCTAAAGAAAACTCCATGTTTAATGTTATAATTTTTCGTTCCTATGAAGTCCACTTGGAGTTCCTTCACACATTCTTTTTCTTCGAACTTGACCTCATCATCATCTATAACTTTCAATACTCCAACTTCTGTATCTAAGAAAAATACAAGATAATCTTTCATAATATTTTTACGAGAATTGTCAAAAAATTTCATGTCCTCCATGTCCTTACTTGCAAGATCTTGATCCATTATTGAAAGATCATCATCTACCAGTAGCTTCTCCAACTTCAGGTCAAAAGACTGAAATTGTTTGCTAACACCCTCTTTGATCACGTTATCTTCAACATGATTAGATAACTTTGAAATTTTGCTTTCACTGAACTCCTTCATGTTTTTTCTCCTTGCCTTTTGAGAAGGTTGAACATAAGACAAATAATAAGAAACTATTTGCTTTATCTACCCAATGTAAAACATCTTCATAATCATCTTATATAAACTCCAAATGATTGTCTCAAATTTTGCCAAGATGAAATTAAAGGCATACCAATACGAGTTCTAAAGTCTATAAATTCAAACTACCATTCTTTAACACCAAAAGAAAATTGTGTACAAGTCCTACTTTTTATGATAAGTAACCTTGTTGAAATAAAAGTAAGATTCCAACTCTACTAACCACTTAATAAATCTTTTCTTCAAAAATCTCCCATTGTAGAATGAAATCTCATCAAATTCAGGAATGGGTCTAGGGTTTGGCCTACCTCGAGATAAGTCTCCAAACAAGTTTATCTTCTGTTCTCGATCCCTGTCTACATTACCCATTAGTTGAGCTAGATATACTATGGTTTGCTCCGAACAATTAAACCTTTGTTCCCAACAATCTAGTTTTTGCTCTTGAGCCCGTACAACACCCTAAAGGGCCTCAACTCCCACATCGCAAAACAGGTCGCTACTGTCTTCGTCTATCAAAGAGGTCAACTACTCTAATATCAATTGATGTAGCGTAAAGCGTTAACGAAAGCTAAGGTTCTCATGTCCTAAAGTTACAAACCTAAGTTGTATGGGAATTTAGAGAAAACTCTCTGGTGTTTCATTAAAAGTCTGAATAATAATCTTCATATGAAAATAAACTAGATATCCTTTTTTATATTAACCCTAAAATCTTTTATAGAAAATGATTCATAATTAAAACGCTTACGTGACTAATATAATCCATCTAGTATTAGGATTCCAAAATAGAAAAATCCTAATTAAATTAAAATTCCTAAACTAAATAGAAAAAAATAATCCAAATGCAATAAGGTAAATAAAGACAATCTAGCATAGTAACTCCGGGCCTTATTTGAAGATCTTTCTTATCTCCGATCATCGTGAAATTTTAACCCAATAAGAAAAAGAACCTTAAAAATATTCTATTAAAATTTCAGTTCAATCCAACGATCAGATTAAAAGATATATTTGATTTACCAAACCGCGTCTTGAACTCTTCTCAAACTCCTCAAAACCTAAAAATTTTAATCAATAATGAAATAATGCTATACACATTATGATGCTAAAAATATGGAAGAAATTTCCCCACGTCACACCATGTCCATAAGAAATCAGTCTAGAAATTAATCTAATATTGACATGCATCCTAGTAAAACACCAAGTTACACAATTTAGCATTTCAATATTTGATATAGCCAACGTACTTATAGAAAGTAAGATTAGCATATCATACCATAGCATGAACATATATCGATACATCTAATAAGACAACTTAAGCATCTGAACTACTAGTATGTTGCCAAACATTTTTAGCGGTCTATAACTAGAAATTGAAAAATAAATTAATAGCATTTTGGTTATATGCATAAAGTCAATAACCAATGTGAATGGCATAAATGTGACCAAGCCAAATTCATAAACCTAAATTAAGTTCCTTAGAAGTATATAGATAGGAATGAGAGCCTAGAAACATACCAAAAATATAGAACAGTAAGAGAGCAAAAGATGAAGGAATTAAGAAGCTAATGAAGTCCCAGATGTATGTAGAAACCCAATATGAAAGTACAGAAACCTGAGAGGAAGGACATTATTATAATGTTAGTTTTTTAAATATATTTCCAGTAAGCAAAATGTCATGAGCTGACACCTCTAAAATATGAACGTACCCCACTAATCAATTGTTGGTGCTTTGCCTTAACTTCACGTTCCTGCATCAAGCTAGATATTATGAAATACTTCCCATGGAAAAAAAATGAAAAAAATGCAAATATTTATTTCATTGATGTTAGCAACTAGGCATAAAAACAGACTGTCATAAAAATAGATTAGGTGAAGTAGTTTTGATATTGATCAATGCATGAATTTCAAGCAAGAATAAACTCAGCTAGACATGCAGTTATTTTAGTAGCTGTATATAACTGGTAAGAGTTATAATAAGTACAAGGTCAAATAAGCCACGAGAAATAATAGTGGTAGTGAAAAGCCAAACAACATATAATGCTCGGAAGCCAAAAGAACCTTGAACTTTTTTTAGTTGTTTTAAAATGAAAAGCAAAACATATAAGTGAGGTTGGGTGGGCACCACATTTAGAGTTGTATATACGTTATGTTGGACCAATAACATCTCTACATGTTGTTTAATGAATTGTAACTATATTTCAAAAAACAAAATAAGTTCCTTAAACCAAAATAACTCTTTTAGAGTTGAGTCATCTATTTATCACAAGAAATGTAAGACTGGCAATGGAGGAATTTGCAAATGAAGCAAAAAAGAGGTAAATATTATGGGGCAGGAGAGGACTGGAGGACCATAATCCCATCAAGATGAATAATGCAATTCCCTTTGGTGCAAGGATTTAACACTACCAGACCACCTACTAACTTGTAAAGAAACATCCTAAACTGATGAAATATCAAGAATAAGCACGTTTTTTTTAAAAAAAAAAAAAACATTAAGGCCTCAACTTCAATTTTCCAAAGACAACAAATTTACTGTCACCACCAAATTAAAGTTGTCAATATACATTCTAGTAACAAATCACATTATAATGCCATCTAAAATCTCAGAAATGAAACAAGGCCAACAGCACATGGAAAAAATTATAATAAAATGCTCATTAAAAGAATTCAATAAAGTTGCATGCTAATAAGTGAAATTTTGTTGTTGACATTATCAGATAGGATGCTTATTCTAACTCTTTAGCTTATTACCATGAGTGAGTCCTAAAACAAATTGAACCACATCTGGACCCATCTGAAATCTTATACAAGATTCCAAGTGACTGAAATTTATCCACAACAACTTCATTGACTACAAACAATTGTTCCAAGAAGCATAATACACTAAAATATAACTATCTTTTTGCCAGCAAAACTACCACATGCCCACCCAGTAGAGAGAGACAGTAAAGCTGTGAAGAAAAGTGCTTAGACTAAACATTTCCCAATAGAGTTCAGATATAATACCTTCACAATGGCAACTGCGAATGAAGCAGGAATGAATGAGAAGGCGATATTGACAATAATTGCAGCAGAAAAGGCATCCAAATCCTACATACTCACAAGATAATGCAATAAATTCAAGCATTGTCTAAATGGAACTGTTCTGAGAGAGTGATAGAAAGAGTAAATGCCAACAAAGGCACTCCTACATCATGATGTGAAGAACTTCGTACAATATAACATCAAACAAATCTCAAGGTTCCATTTTGTTATAATTAGAAATAAAACCTGTTCAAATTTCACAATGTCTCAGTATAACTCTTCCCTCAAGTTGAAATTGAATTATAAAGCCTATAGTTCTCCATTCATAACATAATTGGATGCCATGTATCACAGGATAGCAACTGAATACACAATAATAAATGCAAGAGATTGTGTCCCCAATCAAGCATGTAGAATTCTTCCCTAGTACAGCACACCCACCCCACCTCGCCCCACATTTTAAACCTCCAGTATCCATATGACAAATGTTCTAAATATGATAAACATATTCAGACACAGATTTTTCAGATTATATAATGACATAGTTTTTTAAACCCGGCCCGGTGGCTGACCCGGTCCAAGGCCCGGGTTCCGGGTTTTGACCGGGTCACCGGGTTTTGACCGGGTCGAACAGGTCGGCCGGGTCAATTTCTATTTTAAAAAAAATTCAAAACGACGTCGTTTTAATAAAAAAATAAATAAAAGTCAACGGGTTACCACCGGGTTTTTGACCGGGTTTTGCCGGGTCGTCCGGGTTTCCGGGTCAACCCGCCGGGTCATAGCTTACCTTATTTTTTCATCAACCCGGCCCGGTTCCAGCCCCGGGTCGGCCGGGTCCCGGGTCAACCCGCCTGGCCGGGCCGGGTTTTAAAACTATGTATAATGATTTCCGTCCCCCAATGGCTTTCCTTCAACATAATTTTCTTTATAGTATTCTCAATACCTGGGATAGAAATCTATAAAAAGAAGTCTAATCCATATGGATCAAGCTTTGCTGTCAGCCATTAGAAGGCTTGAAAACATCTAGCATGAGAAAGGAAACATACATGATGTTGTAAGTGCTGGCTTTTGGTCATCGGCAGAGGGTGGTTGCGTGTTTGAATTGTCATATTTTGATCACCAGTAGCAAGCCTCAAAATCGCAGCATTCATTATATTGATAAAGGTTGGAGCAGCATGCTGACAGGAACTGTTGTGTAGAATGGTATATCCCAAGCTTCCATCATCATGTTGTTTATCCATCACAACAGCCCCATACCTGCACATGATAATATATCATGAAATGAAAAGGAGGCATCTGATCAATAAGCCATGCATGGAAGATATAATCAACCAGAAGTTCCAACTGCTTTTCTTGGCAAAAAGTGTTATACCATAAATTGGTTGTGTCCCAAATTAACAGTTCAATTTAGGAGAAATATCAGTTTACTATCCATTGAAAATCTAAACACATTGTTTAGACAGGTACAATTGAGAAACTACATTCTGGACCAGCAGGGGATACCATTGTTTAGACAAGTACAATTGACTAACAGAGTGGTTGCATAAAAGGTGACAATATATGACACCAGCCCAAACCCAGTGAAAAAAAAATACATTTAATAGTTATGCTATTACCTGTGGCTTTGTGAAAAGATATATAGGCTCCATATACAAGGATTTAGATGCTTACACCATTTATTTTATGAAAGAAAAGAATAGATATTGCAAACTTTAGTTCTGCAAAAGTTTCACAATGGTTTGAAAAACTGAAACATGATGAAGCTGGCAAGAAGATTGATTACAGATAATAAATGAAGAAATGTTAAAATGCAATTCAGAAAACTGTATAAGAGAGTGAAAAGAAATTCAGAGTTCAGGTCAACACACCTTGACTGATAGGATTCATTAAAGCTAGACATTAAAAATTCACTCATAGAAAGTAAAACCGGTCCCAAAGTTGGTCCTGCTGCCTTGATTGCATCAGCCAATTCCCTCTCTGCATCAGGGAATCTGTATGCACTCTGTCTAAAGTTTTGAATCCACCCCCCTTTAATATATCCAGCAACCTGCATTTAGCAGCTTTGAAGATCTCAAATGTTCCCCAAAGGAAGTTCACCAGCCAGTCATATTTTATGACTTCAAAGGCTGTGAAAACAGCATACATAACAACAGACAGAAGAAGAAAAGAATAAGATCTACAAACCTCTTTTGCAATAGGCAAGGATAGATCAAAAGGAATTGGACCACCACCACCACCACCACTTAAGAGAGGATTAAAATGTGAAGTTGTTAGAGTAACAGACTGCTGATCAGGATGTGACTTAAGCTTGAGAAAAAGAAGACCAAAAAGCAAGAAAATGGCAGGAATTAGAAGTTGGAAAACAATTGTTTTCCTATCTCTCCGAGCAGATATAGCCCTCTTTATGAATAATGCCTTAGTATGCTGCCAAAATGTTGATCTTGAAATCATACAGCAGCTACAGCACTGCATACCTAAGAAATTGATGAAATTTAAGATTGCGGCGGCCATTAAACCAGAGAATCTCCCCACCATGGCAGATATGAATCCAATAATCTTTTTATAATTTCCCAAAATTTTTGCATCAAAAATTGTTTCGGAAGGGCGATTGTCATAAGCTGCAGGAACTGTAGAGTTAGATGAAAGAATGTTGTTTCTGTCCACGAAATCATCAGTTTCATCATACCCGCATCCTGCAACTCTCAGGAATACCTCTTCCAGAGTTGTGACTGAAATACCATAACTTTCAATGCCAGGATAACTTTTGTCCTCACTGCTACTCATTTCTGATTTAGAAATTGATCTTCTCATGCAACTTTCAATTTCCCTAAACATGCTTTCAAAAGAAACCGATGATGCCAAAGGCAGCTTGAAAGAAATCTCAGTTCCAACCTGGGGAGAGAGCAAACCACAGATGAAAATTAAAAAAGGAAGATCATCAGGGATAACATATGAATAGCATCATGAATACACGAGGAATCTTTTGGGAAACAAGTAAACTTAGAACATGCATGCATGCATGCATGCATGCGAGTGCTAGAAAATAATAAATCAAATTCAGAAGCTTAATTCCAAACACATTAAGATAAACAACTCCGAAGCAATCAGGGGGTTTTTGAAAAATTCTTCATAAACTCTATTCTTATATGTGCATCTTAACAGGTCCTGAGATAGGACAGCTTAAGAAATGTCCAATGCATGTCAAAGTTGATACCTCGCTCACACATGTTGCAGATGGAACATGGCGGTAAACAATATCAGAAGCCACAGAAGCAGTAGGTGACGACTGAAAGAAAAGAGAAAAAATAACATCATCCAATAGTTTGGTGATGAAGACCATTATACATGAGCATTAAGAAGTTTCATTGAAAAATATCAGATTGAGGAGCTGACCTTCACTAATGTAAGGGTATAACCAACCCCATACTGATGCTTCAAAAATAGGGAGCTGTTAAAACCAAAGATTGATATGTAAACATCTGAACTAACAATTATTCTACATAATACAAACTGTCATTTTTTTTTAACAATTTACAGAATCTTGGATCAAAACGAAGGTGCATAGCATTAAAAAAAGAGGGAAAAGGAACAAAAACATTGATATGGTGTAGTATGCTCTGGATATGACATAATAAAAGTAACAACTATATCAAGCCAATTTGTTAAAGACACAAATGGCCAATTATTCTACCAAAGTTAGCCAACCAAGATTTATCAAGGCATGATCTTGAAAGAAGCGCTCACATAAAAATCAGAGGAAAGCTTGCTTAAAAATGATTTCTCAGAGGTCACAGTAGGAATACTTTGATCCAGCTTTTAACAAAAGCACCAGTCAAAGTTTCATAAGGGATATTGGACAATCACCAAGAAGAGGGCAATTACTTCTCAAAAAAAAGCTACATCTGGTATCAGAATCAGATTAAATGGTGAAATCCATGGCTCTATTAAGCTTATGTTGTCTAGCTGGGAAGAGAATTTATGGAATCGCAGCACAAACCAGAATTTCCCATATAGAAAATTAATTATTGCAGTTATTTTCTAGCCTCTACGGAGTCTAGACAAGAGAGAAAAATTAGAAATAGTAATGACGACTGGAAATTATGCATTGTTCTGTAATCATTTGGCAATCATCTTATACAGGTTTTCACGTGTCAAGAGGACGTTCTTTATACAAGATGTATAGATTCTAAGAACACAAAAGATTATGAAGTGTATGGTGCACCGAATAACAGATCTGCCAATATATTTAAGAAATGATCAAATTAATCCAAACCAACAAAAAAGGGCCTTGCCTTATACTCTCTCTAACCACTAAAAGGGGCAAAATTCCCAAGATTTTATCACCAAAACCATCTAAACTTCTTTTCATTCACCACTTTAATCAATCATTCTCCATAACTGTAGGATTCTTGTATTTTGTCTCTTACTACATCCCAAAAAATGAAGACTAAAATAAAATATTCCTCGAAGTTTTGCTCAATCCCTTTCTTTGTTTTCAGTGAGTTTACCAGAAAGCCCCTAATCCATATATTAGTTGATCAAGTATTTATTATATTTTTTATATATGACGCCTGCAATTTATGATGCCTGCTCATAAATTGCAGGGTCTTGATAAAAATTTTCTTTAAAACTTTTTCCTCTACAAGGAACAGAGGATGATACGTGACAATAAGGTAGCACTCATGATGCGGTGGCACAAAAAAGGGAACCTTGGTGAAGAATTTGCACTGGAAAAAAAAAACTATTTTTTTCTAAAATGAAACTGCCAGGGAGCTGCCGATCAAAATTTCATGTCCAATGAGAACTTGCCAAAGTATACAAACAAAAATTTCAAAACACAAAGCTGCTTAAGAAATGTTCATGACATTGCATCGATAGCATCATGCGAGCCTGCACTCAATGAAAAGAAGGTATGCTACCTTCACCATGCTTGAAATCCAATATAAACCAATCATTTATTTCTAGATGTTTTTAGTTCCATTTTCTGGGGAAGGTATATAAATCAAGCATCAGAAATGTGACATCTGTCCTACTCTTAAACTGCTATTTGCCCACTAACAAAATAGTTTCTGAAAATAATGAGGTTTCGTTGACCCAAGAAAATATCAGATAATGGTCTAAAAGAATTTACCTTCCACAGCATTTCAAGGATCCATTAGCCATGATAGCTATCCGATCTCCTAGTTCATCAGCTTCATCCATCGAGTGTGTTGTAAGTAAGATTATCCTGCCCTTCTTTATTCTTTTTATTAACTGCCACGTCAAGCGCATTGAGTATGGATCCATCCCACTCGTAGGTTCGTCAAGAATTACGACCTGTGATAGACTAATGAGAAATGGTTCCTCACAATTTCAACAACAAGAAACAAGAACATGCTTTCATATTTAAATCACCTTGCTATTTCCTATCAGTGCAATTCCCAGAGATAATTTCCTCTTCATGCCACCAGAAAGAGCCCTCACAGCAGTATTGACCTTATCAGCCAGACCCACCTAAACACCACAAAACAATTTTTTTTCAATTTTTTAACTAAGAAAAAGTTCATTCTCCAAGCTCCTACTGCATACCAAAACTTGCACTCAAGCTAAGAAAATGTAGAATATCAAATGTGTAAAGGAAGCCAAAAAAAGGAGTGCATGTATCAGTTCAAGGTTGACTGAATGTTATATGCATCCAGGCTTAAGAAGAAGGGATGCTATATGTAGGCTAACTTACAAAATAAACATTATTGATTGACATAATTCAAAATATTGAGTGAAATATGAAGGACAGATCCAAATTAAATGAAGACAAACTCACTTCATTGACCATATCAGTTACGATCCTCTCCAAAATATCTTCCTTCACACCCTTCAATGCAGCAAAAATTTCTAAATGTTCTCTCACCTGGATAAAGTAATTAACCAATTCAAACTTAATCAATCTCCAAAATTCAGCATCTACCATCTCAAGCAAAAAAAAAGAGAGATCCATTTAATTTATCAGTCAAACAAATCCTGGAATAAAAATTGGAAATCGAAAGATAGCAACTAAAGAAAATCAGTTATTTATCAACTTGTCCAAGAATGAGTTTTTACGGAGACATCAGCAATAGAGATAGTGCCATAACCACTAACAGGTTCATCTAGTTGTGGTCATAGATGAAATAGTTGATTCAAGTACAAGATTAAGCACCATGACTTTCGGAGGTAGCATTGTTCATTGAGAATGAAAATTCCACAATAAGAACTCAAGGAATTTTTCCCTCCCTCACTGTCCATGAATCTGAGTTGTGAACCTCCATAAGAATTTAAAGGAATCTCAACTGGCACTTCCATGCAACTAAAGAACCCACATTATTTCTCAGATTTGTGTTCCTATTAGATGAATAGGGGGCAAGGACCGAGCCAAACTTAAGCATGATTTTTTCCTTTGAGATTATGTGAAAAGCTGGTGAGAATTCTGGCATCCTTCCATCCTAATTAAGCATTAAATTGTACCATGAATTTAGTCGTACTCATACTGTTATGGTTCTAACAGCAATGAATTGTACCTGATCCACAGCTACAATTACAATCCTAACAGAAAAGATTCAGTCCACTTGCAACCAAAGTGCCATGAAGGTGTCTTAATAATCATGGACAAAAACAGCTAACAGATAGATTAAATGAGAAATGAATTGGAAGATACAGATAGTAAAGGATGGATCAGCTGTTATCAAATCTACAGCATTTATTAGTTAAAATACTATATACTTCATATTACAATTAGCAGACGGCTTGATGCATATGAGTGGATTATAACCTTTGAGATCCAGTCATATATAAAAATTTAGCAACATCACCGCAATCATATCTCTTAAGAAATTGATATTTGCTATTACATTTCTCAAGTTCCAGAATACGCATGCGACAGGCACAATAGATATTCCAACTATTCCATTTCATCATGAGCACAAACTAAATATGAAAGCGGTTAAAGAACAACAAAACTTCTTATACTACACTTGAAAGGGCAAGTGTTGTAATTGACAAGTTTAAAGACAAAATATGGTCAGGATAGTTCAATTTTCTTAATGTGTCCACGCAAATAACTAGTCCAAAACTTCGGCTGCATGTAATATCCAGGTAGCATGAAGAAGAAACAAACACTTATTGTCAGCATTAGAGAGTACTAAATGTATATTGTATGGCACAAATTGAAAAAACAAAACATGCTTCTTACTTACAGTCAATTCTGGAAAAAGGATATCATTTTGAGGGCAGACACCCAGTCCATTCCGTATCTCATCCTATGAAAGATTACAAATTGAATAATATAAATAGAGTAAATGATGAATTAGGTTACTTAGCAGCCCATTCAAACAGAGGAGCCGCAAAGGCAAAAGGGAAAAGGTAGTTTGAGAAAAAGAAAACATAATTTACCATGTCTGTTGTGATATTCTTTCCAAATACTAAAGCATCCCCAGAAGTAGGAGGAAGAAGACCAACAAGCATTGAAATTGTTGTGCTTTTTCCAGCTCCATTATGTCCTTGAAAATGATAATTTTATATCAGAACAGCAAAAATGTTATCCTCCAAAATGATAAATAAGGTTTCCCTCTTTTCCATAAAAAGCTACAGTACCCAGAGTAATGCATCTGCATTTCATGGAGAAAAACCCAAGCACATACATGTATTTTAGGACTGATAAGAAATTCACTTCTCAAATAATTTCTTTCAACACTTTGTCAGCTTAGTTAATGTTCACAGAGAGGGTATTAGATTCCAAGGGATCTACCTGGAAGGAGTCTCAAAGCATTATGACTTGCAAGAAATGACCAAGTCTCTTGACAATCTAATCAAGCAAGAGTTTGGGGGTGTCTGTGGATATCATTGAGGATAAAAATTGTCTATTACTGGTAGATGTTAAGTCAATTATATAATGAGATTCCTCATGCAGGTACCTTGAAAGATGACCAGAAGAACAATGTCTTTTTAAACAAGGTACTCTACACTCGTAACAATTTATCCCATTAAGTGGGAAAAAGAGGTATCTTTTCTCTATAAATAAGAGAGCTATCCTATATATGGTGGACAGAATGGAGCTGGTTAACTTGAGTGACACAAGACCAGTAACTCGTTGCCCTTCCAAATTAACAATTGACTATCAGGGCAGTTAAATATGATCCAATGATTCTTCAGGTTTTAACCTTGAGAGATCAGATTCATAAAGCTTCTTTTATACAACTACTATTTATTTTATTAAGGGGAAAAAAGAAAAAACACTGAACAATCTCACTTATAAAGCCATTTTAGAAGTGTAGGATTCACAGAGCTCATATCAGAAATGCAAGTGTCACAGACTCAAACAGAATACATATTATCAGAAAAACAACTGTAATTGGTAGAAAATCATCATTTTAATTTTCAGGTATCAAACTAGGAGTTAGAATAAATACAAAAGACAAAGCATGAGACAGAAATGAAGGAGAACCAAGTGAATTACACAACCAACCTAGAAGAGCAAGAATCTGATTTTCATATAAGGTAAGCTGCAAAGAATTGACAGCACAACAGTTTCCCCTTTTAGAAGCATACACCTTACGCAGATTCCTAATCTGGATGCATCTAAAAATTGAACAAAGAAAATGTAAGGAGAATATTCATTATCCACTGCAAACAGAGATAGCTTCATATTTAGCGAGTACCTTTTATCAAGTTCTTGTTGCTTCATATCTAAGCTTATCGCTTCAACAGCAGGTTCATGGGTATTATTTCCTAAAAAGCTTGCCCTTTCATTGGAAATCTCATCGTTAAAGTTGGATTCTAAACTGGAACCATGATGTTTGACAAAATTATTCTTCCTCCAGAAGCACTTCTGGAATAAGAAGTTCCATGGGTAACTCATCCCATTTTCCCTGGGAAGGACCTGATAAGATGACTGATATCAGTAAGGTTCAGAACACATGCAATAGCATAAAAAGCATGCTAAATATAGCTGCCAACAAACAAGAATTCAGGGTGTGTACTTCTCTATGGATCATAGATGATACAATCTAACTGTTTCCCTTTTCTGATAGGTGAAATAACCATAATCAATTACAGCAATACCTACCAGATGAGAAAAACCACTTAATGCATATATTAATGCATTAAAATTACATGACACGGAGCATAACTTTTCAGTTGCTATGATTTTCTTCCACACAACAGGCATAGAAGAACTTCAATTATGGCAATGCGTAGCTGTTCAGTAAAGCCACTTGATGTGTCACTAATTAGTTAACAAAACTATCAAAATTACATGACTAGGGACATAACTTTTAAATAGTTATGATTTTATTCAATATATATTAAGCTGTGAAAAAGATCCATGTGCATGTATATAAAATGTTCATAATTACTAGAAAACTTGATACTCAACCAAGATAATTCACCATTCCCAACATTATACAAATCTTGACAGAAAGACAAGAAGCCCGCTTAAAACAGTTCTTAAACGGTCAACAATACTGGCACAACAAACTTTACAATCTAAGAGAAACCGATGTTCACAGGATCAACATAAACCAGAAACAGATCATTCCATGTAACCAAGCAAGAAAACCCCGCTGGACAAGGGATGTTAACCCTACCAATGACAGAATAAATGTCCCAAAACTATCTTTTGCCAGTACAACATACAGTAAAGGAAGAGACTATACCCATAAGAGTAGAGTATAACACTTCTTCCATGAAAGAAAAAGAGTTTAAGAGATGTACCTTATCAAGGTACAGGCCAATAGCACAGTATATCAATGTGTCAAATAACATCATCAGAAGACAGACCAAAAAATTCACCCCAGATGACTCCTGCACCAATATTGTCTAAAAAGTTTAGAAGCACATAAAAAGGCTTCTAAAATAATCAAAAGCAAAGGAAGAACTCCAAATACAGAATATACCCGCCATATGTTGCTCCAGCGAAGTCCAACATGAGCACGCTCGTAATCGGCAAAGTTAATTGATCCGAGAGCAAAGGCTGTAGGTGATAGCAAAGAGGCAAGGACCTTCAATATCCTATAGGTACAAAACATTAGATAAATATTGCCTGCGTTATAAAATATGAGAACTTGCAATAAATGCAACTAGGAAGAAAATGTTCTTCGTTAAACTCTGCCAGAACAAAATTGTTCATAGCATGAGTACTTACATAGGGACAGCCGGGTCATTGACAGTGTAATAAGGAAAGAAGGCCCCAAAAAACGAAAGGGTACCAACTGCCACTGCTGTTTTTGCTCGTGTGAAGAATGTAGATATCAAAAAGGACAGCATAATTGCACTGAGTCCAAATGAAAAAAAATACACAAACACCACTGACTTGTCGCTGTACTTGAAAAGGTTATTCAAGGTGCAAGCTGTAATAATCCCAGATGAAATTGCAAACTGCCAAAGTACCAAACTACCAAAAATGAGAAACAGGCTATTCAATACTAAACAGCTTCGCCAAGGGTGAAGCATTTCTAATTTCTAGCAGAACTCGAGCCTAAAAACATGTTAACATAGCTTAAGCCATTGAACACCTTCACTGGAACCTTTCATGGCATTTAATCATGGACTGCCAACCAAAAGAAGAACAAAATATTGCAAATTAAACATGTGTACATGCATGCATGCACGCACGCAATTTGCATTCATACAATATCTTTTTTTTTCTCACATTAGATAGAATGGCATCGATTGCATCAAGTTATAATGCAAGTCTTTCAAAACAAGCAAGTAAGGACATGCAATAGTGGTGATTCAATCCAAAGACATAAGGAAAACCTGTTCACCTGCAAAGCATATGTAATAAACCAAGAAAGATGGAATATCCCATCTTTCAAGCCCATCATGTAGAGACCTTCTCTTATCTTTTGTTCCTGAAACATTAAAAATCAAGGATGCACTAAGAACAAACACTAACATTGACTATGCATTTCTCTATTTAAAAATGTCAAAATAAGAAAAAGATACAACAAAAGCAAGAAAATCATACAGATATAGAGTAAACTTAATGCTAACTATCATAGCCATTACCAAACCTTCTCGAACACAGAATAACTGATAAGGCCAGAGATTGGGTAGAGAAATCCCAAAAGATACCTGCTTATGCAATTCCAGGAAAACAAAAAAAAAATCCTAATTAACAAAGATAATAGAAAACTTTGAAACCTTAGGGGTAAAAACACATACAATACTCCCATGACGCTCTTGATAATTGACTGAAATTGATCATCGGTATATTCACGTGTTGGAAAGGGAGCGATTCTAATTTTTGAAGGGCTAAATTTTGTCCATGGCAACTTGAGCGAGGAAGATTTGTTGAATGAATTGGACGATGGCAGTTCTATATGTTCAGTTGAAGACTCAGTTTCAGTTTGCTGAGAGGCAAATATTATGAATGAATCCACTACCTGCTGAAGCTGCAGAAAGCATGGAAGCTCAACCTTGTTAATTTACTCTTTGAAAAGTGTACGGCATTCCCCGCACAATTTGTAAAGAAAAATCTAAAGCATAAAAGGATAAATTAGAGAATCTGTACAGGATTAATAAAAGAGTTCCAATGTCAGGTGCTTGTATATTTAGCCAATTATGCAAGACATTTTTAGTTTTGAGCATAAAAGATTGTCTCAACATTATGAGGTTCCAAAATTCAAAATCAAGATTATAACATACAATCTAACTAAACAATAGCGATAGTGCCAAATGTCTGATCCAAATACTTACGAAGAACTTCAAACATGTAAAGCTATTTTCACTAAGGTATGAAATTTCAATTATTCTTTCCAAACAATTTTGTCCAATCTTCTTCAAGTTCCCCAGAAAAATAAGCAGTGCATGATAACCATGAATGGAAGGAGCTATAGCTGAAATTTGAAAGCAAAATCCATAAATGTTTCAAACTACAACAGCCACGGTTGGTACATGGACAAGCAAAAATAATTTAATAAGAAGTAACTTATAACAAACCTAGACGACATTCAAAGCAAAAAACAATTACCGGCACATGTAAGAAGCAAATAAATATTTGTGGACTGCAGGAAGAAAAAGCAACTTGAGAAGAAATAAGTAAACATACAGTGAAAAAAGCACTGGAGCTGTATTGCATGGTCGGTATTATATTAACACCCAGTTCCAAGTCATTGAGATAAGGTCCATTCACATCCATTATGGTTCTAACATCAGGAAACCCAGAGAAAGCCCATGTGTGGTTAAGCCGTATACTGTAATCAAATAGCTGAGGACCTTGATTATGAAATACTACCGCTCCTTTGATTTTTGGATTTGAGCAATTCCTAAGGAAAAGTGGGGAAAGACCATCATGGATGTCAATGCCACAGCCTAAAACCATAATAAAAATGAATTGAATCCATGAGGAATGAACTTTTACCAGAATGCCAAGGGTACAACTTACTTGACTTGACTGCAGGTGCCATAAAGATCAGAGGTTAAATATGTTTCCAACTCGAGTTCATCTTTGTAGATCAGAGAAACTTGCTGAAATTACAAAATCAAATCCATGAATCTCTCGGTCACAAAGGCCCTAATCATAAACAGAGGCGGCGGCGGCAACGATAACAATAACAACAACAACAACAACAACAATAACAACAGAGGCTATCCAGGCCTTCTCCATAGACCACACTACATGAAACCTTTGATGGATGTCATACAGAAAAGTATAGAAGTATAACGCACACATACACAAGTAAACCCACATTTTGAGAGTACATCCTTGTTTGGAGGGTACAAAAATGTTTTTAACCTGCAAAATCACTAAAAGATGTTCAACGGGTACCTGCAGTAGAGGGAACTTGATTGACATTAAGTTAATCATCGTCCTTGTTTCTTCTTTATCTGGTGCAAAAGCCAAAAACTCTCCCCTCACCAGCAATGCCTCCAAAACTTCTTGAAAATTCGGGGACATACCCTTTCCTACTTCTACAAGCATATTTTCCTTTATATACCTGAAACAATTCAACACCCCCACAACAACATTTACTTCCCACGACATCATAAAGAGCTAATTCCACAACATAAACATGAAATTAAAAATTTGCTATACTTATTCTCTGTATTTGGCTTAAACTAACAAGGTAGAAACAATTTTCAAAACTCTTCATAGTGTTTTGTCACTGAATTATAACCAGCGAAGTAGCATTGAAATTTAAATCACAGTGAAAGTTGAAGATAACTTACGCCTGCGCAGGGTGAATTTGCAAATCAACTCTTGTCCGCACCGCTATTAGCAGTAACATTACAATTGTAGGAAGCAAGATCTGCAAAATCAAAAGCAAATTTTAACAAAGAAAGAAAGAAAACAAACAAACAAACAATTCATCCTATTAACGGACAGTTAAAAAATGAGAAGAACATAAAAAACTCGCATCAATTTGAACAAAAGAAACCAGATACTTGATTCAAGCACAAGGAAATTATAAAATAAAAACAAAAATCAAGAAACAGCACATAAGTGATGATCAATAATTAGAAGCATGTGAAATAAAAAAGAAAAACACAAGAATCGTATAATTTAATCAAAAGTAAGAGAAAAATCAAATAAAACTTCAGTCAAATTCGAAGAAAATCGAGAAAATTCAAGATCAAATTGAAAAATATTAAACCTGAACTAGACTAAAAATAAAATTACCTCAGCAGAAGTGATAAAAGGATGGCGAATTTTGAGAAGCCAATTCTTACGAAGCATAGCCTTCAACTGCCTCGTTGAGTTCCCCATACTTCAGTTTTCTTCTTTCAATTTCCTCTCTTTCTCTCTCTACAAAACCCTAAGGACTGGAAGCAGCTATTAGAGAGAGACGAGGTGGCGAGAGGGAGACGAAAGTGCAAGGGAAGGTGTTGCTGGTAAAAAGTCCGTGAGGTTTAAATTATTATTTTTTTAATATTTTAAAATTATTTTAATGTGTTAATACAAAAATAAATTTAAAAAAAATTATTTTAATATATTAAAATGAAAATACTGTTTAGAAAGAGTACCGCTGGAAAATTGCACTCACACCGAAGAAGGGCTGCGAAATTGAAATATTTTTATTTATTTAAGGCATGAGTGAGTTTATTTATTTATTTAGTTGCTAAGTATCTTTATGGGTGTTATAAAAGTTATTACTTCGTACACCAGAGTACTGGTGTTTTGATTGGATTGGGTGATTGGTCACAGTGTAAGGGGCCATGGATTCTTACTTTATTGCCCTTTTTTATTATTATTGTTTGGATAAAGCTTTATTTAGGAGCCTCCACGAAGGTGGTCAAAGTTGGCAAGTAGCAGAAAATGGTTGGGTCATTCAGCGGCAAACCACGTCACTAAAATATTAACAAATTATTTTAATTTATTAATATTAAAAATAATTTTAAAAAAATAAAAAAAATTATTTCAATATAAAAAATATTTTTAAAAATAACTACAACTAAACTCTTAATAAATATATTAAGGAATCCTAGTTCAAAATAAATACACTATTTTCTTTGTAATAATAACATAATTAAATTAAATTACATTTAATATTGACTCATAAAAAAATATCACAATAAAAAAAGTATTTAAACTCGAGTTTAAATCAAGTATTTGTTTGTTATTGTAACCAACAGAAGTTTACGTACTAGCAATAGCTCATAAAAACCATTTCAATGATAAATAATGTAAAATTCAACCAAAAAAATGACCCCATTCATTTTATTTTACACTTTGAATTGACTTCTAAAAAGGCTAGTTCTTGCTTGTGAAAGCCTTCAAAATTTTCCGGAAAAAAGTCCACAGTTCCATCATTTACATTATAAGGAGAGAGAAAAAGAGAGATTATCAGGGGTCATTTTCTTAAATGCACACAAGTTTATGTTTAGTGTATTTTTTTTAAAAAAAAATTAATGTAGGTACACACAAGTTTATGTTTAGTGTATTTTTTTAAAAAAAAAAAATTAATGTGGGTGTTCAAGTCAGCTTGCACGCACCACGACTAATCCTACGAGCTCTGAAGTTAACGACCATGTAAGTCTCCAATGGTCATCATATGAGTAACCAAGAACTCGAACCTGAAACCACAAAAGGAGCAAACCCCTTGGTCCCAAGTTTTTATCACTTGGTCACCACCTAGGCCATCATATGAGCAACTAAGAACTCGAACATGAGACCACAAAGAGAGCAAACCGCTTGGTCCCAAGTTTTTATCACTTGACCACCACCTAAATGGTTATGTTCAGTGTATTTTTGATACTGTGGTAAATGGCATTTTTTTCCTGAAATTATATTAATTTTTTTTTATTTTTGATATTAATACATTGAAAATATTTAAAAAATAAATTTATTTTCAAAAAAACAGACAGAAAACATAAGTTACTATAATAAACCTGTTAAGGGCTTCTAAGAATTATCAGAAACTTTACATTCAAAATACTGTCGCAATATTGTTCTTCAATGAGATAAAGGAGAAAAGAGTGGGAAACAGGTCAAGGCAATCGGTTTTTCTTCACAAAAATGTTGAGTGGCGTTGAAATAAAGGAAATTTGTTCAATTACACGTCATTGCGAAGCAGAGCGAGATTCTTCATCTAAGCTCTAAGCATGGAAAAGATAAAAAAATCATGACACTATTCTACTAAAAAATATGAAAAATAATGAATTTTTTTTCTCATGGAGCTCCTTTCACCAACCAGAAACCGACATTATAAAATAAAGAAATAAAATACATTAAATATGTCCACGTCAAGGCATGACAAGTGTGCATGGTCACCATCTTATCTAGCGAAAATTATACCTTACTCCATCTTCCATGTTTGATGGGTCATGACAACAGGAAAACATCAAATCAAATCAAATCAAAGGAGCAAGCTCTGCTTGTCAACGTCATGCAAGTTGCTCTTGGTCGTATTTGGGAGGCCGGTAGAGTTCCAATTACGCGATGAAATTTAGGGGAATCACAGCCGGGGATGGATTGCTGAATAATTAACCTGGCCCCACATTGATTGGACTTATTGGTAAGATATTGATGTGTTTATATCAATTATCTCAGGTTTTTTAACACAATCTTTTATTTTTTATTTTTAGTTTTAAATTATTATTTTCAATAGTTTTTAATCATTTTAATATATTATATTGATATTAAAAATATTTTTAAAAAAAATATTATCTTAATATATTTTTAAATAAAAAATAATTTAAAAATTAATTTTTAATATACTCTCAAATGAGCCCGAGTAATAAAATTAACCACAGAATTAGACTAAAAACTTATTTGATAGTATAATAAAAGTTGTTTTTTAAAATATTTTTTAATTGTAAAATATATTTAAATATTTTTTTATTTTTTAAAATTTAACTATAATATTGATATATCAATATTATCTAAAAATATTAAAAAAAAATAAAGTTAAAAAATTAAAAAATTTCAAAAACACAACTGCACTGTAACATGAAGTAATGCCTTTGAAAAACCATCAGCAACACCAGTCATCTTCTCTCTATTTTTTTCTTTTTTATAAAAACACTTTTTATTTGTTACATTGCTTTAAATAATTAAAAATTAATAAATAATATTAATTGACTTGCACGAAAATTAATCATGTTTTACAAAAATTAATAACTTTTTATTAAAAACACATTAGCAATACTTTAAGATATTTTATATTAAAAAATTATTTTAATTCACAATACAATGTGAGCTAATAATCCAGTTATAAACTATAAGATGCTCGAATAATAGAAGTTATCACATACATATAATTTCAAATTAAAGTTTTTAACTTTATTGTATTTGCAAGTAGTGAGGTTTTGGTCCTCCACTAAATAGAGAGCTCATGCTTTGTCGTGGGGTATTATATATTTTTTTTCATCGTGAATAAATGATACTAGGTTACATAAGTGTTTATAAAAAAAACAAACAACAATTAATGATTCAAGTTGCTGACTCAACTTGATTTAATAAGTTCATGTAATTTAAATATTATAAATATAATAAATAAATTGATAAAAAACTAACAATGTAGAAAAATTCAAACAAAACTAGCTCATCCAAGTTAAAATACTACATTTGTGACATGTTCATGATATTATTATAACCATGGTTAAAAAACAAATGAATAAAATTATAAAACTTAATATTAAACAATTCAATATTGAATTTCAAAATTTCAAATAAAAAAAAATTAAAAAAATATTTGAGTCTGTCAGATCTAACCTCTTAACCCTACAACCATGGTTAAATAATTGAAATAATTCTATAAAAAAAATGAAAAAGATAAAAAGATAAGTTTTTAATAAATTAAATATTAAGAGATAAAATTAATATTGAAATAATTCTATAAAAAAAATGAAAAAAATAAAAAGATAAGTTTCTAATAAATTAAATATTAAAAGATAAAATTGATAAAAAATTAAAATTTTAAAAAGATCTAAAAATATATAAAATTCAACTTGTGATAATTTTTGAAAATCATAACTATGATCATAAGCTTTTGACAATAAAAACTAACTTAAAAATATACAAAATTATTAAATGCTAGTTTGAAAAAGATAATTTGGTTATTGTATTGTAATTTTAAAATGTAAAAAGATTGAATTATCCCTAATCAATCTTATAATGATTAATAAATTATAAAAATAAATCATGTTATTCCAATAATAAATTTATTGATTTTTTATTAAAAAATAAAATAATTATTATATTATTGCAATGAAAAGTAATATATATGGAGGGACATAGAATCCTCCTTATCGATTATTTTGTTTTTAATGAATATCGATTTTCCATTAGTTTATTTCTTTGTGGTGCGGGTCGCCACTTCTCAAACGCATCGTACGTAGGCTGTTTTTCTCTTTTCTTTTTTATGAACTTCAATAAAAGAGGAAGAAGAAGAAATTTACAAGATTAATGTGACCAATAATTCATTGACCTTTTAAATTTCTGTGCACTGGCTGCTTTAGGAGAGTGAGCGGGACCATATTCCGTTGCCCTTGGTTTATAAATTACAAAGCACGTTTTCTCCATCACCTTTGGTGGCCCCCGGGTAGAGGATGATGCCATGGAATTATTCCTTGGAAGCTCGACAGGCACACCCAGAGTCGATATCTTCAAAACCTATTTGGTCATGAACAAAATACTGCAGCTATAGATATATTGACATTGTTTAAAAAATTTGACACCGTTTATTTGTTATTTTTAAAACGATTAGGAATGACATTTGTTATTTTTAAATTAACTAGAAACAAATAAGTATTTTTTTATTTCAATTACAAAATAAAATAACTAGAATATTCTTAGAAGCTAAAAAATTAAATCTGGTATCAAGAGATATTTTTGTATTTTCACAATATTGTTTTGTTACTGCAATTTAAATTAAGAATTAAGAGACAATTTAGTATTTGATCACATATTAAAAATAATAAATAATTAGAATGCACAATAAAACAATAAAAATATCTTAAAAAAAAAACACAAGGTCAGAAGGTGTTTTTTTTTTCATAGTATTTTTTTTTTGTATGTAGAAAGTTAATCTAGAAGCACTTTTGTATTTAGCGGAAAAAAAAAAAGACATGTGCGAATAGCACACCCAAGACGCGTGAGAGGTGTCAGCACCCTTTGAGAAGCACGTGTGTTGCCTTCTAATATTAAAAACATGCTCTCTTGTCGTGTTGTTGATGGGGCATTTGTGTTCTTTTCCTGTTGGTGCAACACGTGTCTCGTGTGGTGATCTAGTATGTAATAAGTGAATTTTTTTATCTTTTACTTTCTCTCACCTCCTTTAAAATTACTACTTGATCATTTTGATTATTGATATTTCAACTTCAGTCTCTATTTTTTTTATTTTTTCAACTTGACTATTTCATTAAAGTTTTATTTGTTTTCAATTTCATCATTAAATCTCAATTTACCTAATATTACATTCTCTAATTTGATCTTTATTCTTTTATTTCTATTTTTTTTGGTTTGATCTTTTTGCAAAAGTTTTATTGGTTTTTAATTCATCATTCAAATCAAGTTGATAGTATTATATTTTTTTTAATCTGGTCCTTGTTGTTTTGATTTCTAATTTTTTTTATTAGCTCTTTTGTAAATGTCATCATTTTTTTCAATTTCACCTTTTAATTATAAATATTATTTTTATTTTTATGTCAATTTTAAGTTGATCCTTTTTAATTTTTTGGCCTTATACTGTACTGATTTTTTATTCAATTTCACTCTTCAATTAAATATAAAATTTATTTTGTATTTTAATTTTGTTTATCATTATTTTAATTGCTACTTTGTAAAAATATTTTTGTGTAAGTAAAATTATTTTTAAAAAAAATTCATTCTTTAACATATAATTGATTGAGAATTAAACTTTGTGATTTTTATAAATTGGGTGTTTCAGGTTTAATGACCCGGGCACGAGTTTGAAAAGTTAATATGGTTTTCTTTTAAATAAAAAAAAAGAGTTGTATAATTTTTTTTATCAGTTTATTCCAATGGCATGATTTGGGTTGTGAGTGAGATGATTATTATTATCAAAGCCACTCCTACAAAAATCAAATCAACATTTGATCATATTTTATAGTAACCTAATTTTTAAGTAAAATTTAAAAAATAAAATATTTGTGAATATACCATGTAACTAATAGTTTAGTTGCATATAGAATTTATTTTATTAATGTAAAACATATTTATTATCAATAAAATCATTTTTATCTTTAACATTCAATTATACTTGAGTAATGGATCTACAGTAAAGATAAAGTTCATGAAACAAAAAAAAATTGTATATAAAACTATAAAATTGTTATAATTATTAATTTTTTGTTGCATCAAAACATTATTATTAAATGTTCCTAATGAGTATTTTATTAAAATTGAACATTAATTAGAGTTATTAAAATCAGTGCATATTATGTTTATTTTTTTATGAAATGAAGTAACCGCTCGTATAAACTAGGATATGAGAGGTATTTGAAATTAATATGTAGGTGCTTATCGGATAACATGTACACTGAATAGACTTGCAAGATAATTCCATCTGAAGAGATCACTTATGCCTATGAAAAAGCTCACATGTGATCCTTAAACTTTAAATCATTAAGTTACCTTATATAAAAAATATTATGCATTTATCTCGACCACATGTTGTCTTAATTAATGGTAACAAATAGGCAAATATCGAGTATAACATAGATTATATTAAGGTATTTAAGTAATTAAAAGATGATTCATCACCTTGGTGAATTAGAAAAAAAATATTTTATATGTTCTCAGATAGTATTAATTGTGAAATCTTTTAGTCAAGGTGAAATAAAATTTGAAAAGAGTTTTAAATTTTATTCAAACAATCAATTACCATAGTGCTGAGAAATAAAATGATATAGCAAAACAAATATACTCAATGATATAATATCTAAATCAAAACATTATTTGTGAAGAGATAGTAATTACACTGAGAAATTAATCATCGATAGGTTAAGTTAAACCATTTATGATTTTTTCAATATTTGGAAGATCATAATATATTATTGAACATTATACTTGATCTTCAAATATAAATCAATCAATTATCGAATTGATAATAAATTAATTTATTTAATTATATTTTATTTAATATTATGATTTATATTCAGGTCAACTTACTAGAAAATCTAATGAGTCACATTTATAAGAATTATTGGTCAAAAATTAAAATAGAATGATTAATAGAATGTGACTTGAATGTAAATAAATTTTAGAAATTGAGGATTAAAATATAATTAATATATGAAATTATAATTTTAGATCTAAAATAATAAAGTAAGGATGTGGTTGAATAAATTTTTAAAATTAGCCTATAATAATACATGTGGTGTTATTTAAAAGGAAAAATGATATTTTTTTTCATTAACAGGGTTTTTTGAGTTTCCTTGTAAATAGAAAGTTATATCTTTTATTTTTTAAGGTGAGTAGAATATAATATAAAAACGCATGACATTCAAAAGAAAATAGCTAGCACTTCAAAGTATAACAATTTATCTATTCTAGAAAGGTTTAAGATATTTATGATCGGTGATTTATGTAGATTATTGTTAATGACAAAAAATTGGACGACTTCTATTTCGTGACAACCTAACCTTAAAGCAATTATTCAAGATTAAAAAGAATATATAATCTTCAGGTAATTTTTGTATAGATCTTAAATAACTTTGGATCTGTCTAACAAGATCCTTGAGACTCCTGAAAAATTTTAAATTTACTATTTTCATTGTGCATGCACGTTTTAAAAAAACCCAACAAAACAAAAAACAACAACTTATATTTAAATGGTATGTAATGTTGACCATGGTTATATCATGGCTACCTTATGTGAAAATAGAGGTTGGAGGAGTGTTTAGATTAACGACTTCGAATCAACTAAAATTGTCAACATTAACATGTGCTTTTATGATTTTTCATTTTAAAATCAAGGTTAATGTAATCAACCCACTTACTAATCTCAATATAATACATGCATAGCTTTGTTGTTTTGTTACTCTAGTGGGAATTTATTCTTCAGTTAAGTATGTGTTTGGTAATACGGTTTAGTGTGTTTTTACAAAAATGATTTTCAATTGAAAATGTATTTTTTAAAAAAAATTATTGACATCAACAATTCAATACATCAAAATCATTTAAAAACATTAATTTAATACTTTAAAATGAGAAACAAAATTGAACACAAAAACTAATTCAAATATAATGTTGAGGAACAAAATTGGAGAACATAAATACATTAAGAAAGGGATAAAAAAATAATAATCAAAAGAATAATGGTTAAACTAAATAAAATGATTAGGGATAAAATTAAAAAAATCTTAAATAAGCATTAAAAGCAAAACGTGCAAGCTCCTTCTATTAGTTAAGATGTGTGTTGCATAAACCAATAACTTTTTATTTTTTTTATTTATTAAAAAATTAAATTGACCTTTACCTAACTTGAGTGAAAAAAAGAAGAAATCCTTTAAATATTAATTATAATTTTTTTTTATCTTAAAAGGTAATTTAGGCATTTTATATTGCTTTTGAAATTGAAAATTAAGAATTGCCCCTGCACAAAAAAGTTATTAATTTTTTTTTTGAAGTATTTGAGTCGATAAAACTACTGATTTGCCCCCTTCATCTTATAATGGCTTATGTATCCCGTTAAAAATACTACATTACCCCCAAAACCAAAGTTGTTTAGCTTTGTTTATGAAGGGTAAATTTGTCCATTCATTGTAGAAATCTATAATAAATTGTAAGGGAGTCCATAACGAAACACTTATTAGGTCTAGTTTTTCTTTTAATGCTTATTTAGATTTTTTTTTAATCGGTCTTTTTCTGAGCTATGAGAACGTCATTTTATTTTTTGAGAAATAGTGAGAAGTACATGTAAGCTAACTGGGCTATCAACTTGTCAAAAACATGAGCGCCAAAAACACCCAATTCTGTCGAGGGCCTAATCAAAGCGTACTAACCACAGCCAGAACCATGAAAAAAAACTTCATTGGATCCAGCCTTGTCAAAGACTTTGAGTAAATTCAAGGATGGGAAGAAACAATAGAAAAAAAAATCCACTTTGGATGGGAGTAGATTATATAATCTTTTCATTTTGAGGGAATGATTTTGTTGTGATGAAATGAATAAGAAAAGCTTCATCACAATTTCTGGAGGCTTTTCAGAAATAGAATAATATTTAATTTTTAAAAAATTAAATATTATTCAAAAAATATAACTTAAATATTTATATTTAAGTACAATATTTCTTCATAAAAAATTTGAAAAAATAGTTTTTTAAATTCATACCAAGTTTAAAAAACATATTTTAGATGTTCTTAACAACTTTTTAATACAATTTTTTCAACTAATAACATGTTTTTTTAATTTTCTATTGAAAAAGAAAAAATAATAAAGAATACTAGAATTGAAAATGAAAAATAGTTTTTCATTAATGAACATGCCCTAAACTTCGATCCCAAAACAAATATGGCAGTCTTTTCAAGGATGACATGCACCAATTTACCGCTGAAAATCCAGGGATAAACTACCTATATTTTTTTTATTTCTTAAAAATAATGATTATCCGAAAATCTAAGCAAGTTATAAAGAAAAAATTAAACATTTTTTTTAGAAAACAGAAAATGTTTGGTATTATAATAATAATTGTTTTTTAAATATTTTTATTTAAAAATATATTAAAATACTATATATTTTTTATTTTTTTAAAATTTATTTTTCATGACAACACTTCAAAATAGTTTTCTCATTAACTCGTATATTGCTTGCTCAAGAAAAGAAACTCAAAAGTGGCTTGGAAAAATGGAGTGGCAGAAATCAACAGTCCCTCTGTTTTAGAGAACCAAACACGCTTTCATGTTTGCTCGTTGCCACCATTTTCTCACTACCCAGACAGAAAATAGAAAAAGAAACAAGAAGTAAACAAAAACCTTGGTCATACAAATCCAACAGAAAAATAACAACAACCTCAAATTCAATCTGGTATGTCCCTTTCATGCATTATTATTCCCAAAACCCATCAATCATCTAACTATAACCATGAACCTCAACTCTCTACTGTTCATGAAACCCCACTCTCTACTTCAACGCCATTTCTCTCACCCAAAACCGCCATGGGTTCAATCCCTCCACGCCTCAGCCATACAAGAAACTTCTATTTCCGATGAAGTATTCACCGTTATTAAAACTATGAACCCAATGGAACCAGCTTTAGAACCCATGGTCCCGTTTCTCTCACCAAAAATTGTTACCTCTATAATCCAAAACCCACCAAACCCTCAACTGGGTTTTCGTTTCTTTATATGGGCATCAAATTTCAAGCGTTTTCGTGCATGGGAATCTTGTGATTTAATCACTGACTTGCTCATTAACCATAACGGGCTTGAGTTGTACTGTCAAACACTTGAAGCTCTTAAAAATGGTGGCATAAAGGTGCATAACGATGCATTTTTTGTGTTGATTAAAGTGTATTTGAAGATGGGTTTGACTGATAAAGCTATGGAAACTTTTGGGTCAATGAGGGATTTTGATTGCACGCCTGATGTTTACACTTATAACATGATTTTGGATGTTTTGATTCAAAAGAATTTTCTTTTATTAGCTTTAACTGTTTATACTAGAATGATGAAGTTGAATTGTTTGCCGAACGTAGCTACATTTAGTATCTTGATTAATGGTTTGTGTAAGAGTGGCAATGTAAAGGATGCACTTCACTTGTTTGATGAAATGACACAAAGAGGTATTTTGCCTGACGCCTTTACCTATTGTGTTGTTATTTCCGGGTTGTGTAGATCCAAGAGGGTTGATGATGCTTATAGATTGTTTGATAAGATGAAAGATAGTGGGGTCGGTCCTGATTTTGTAACTTGCAATGCTTTGCTTAATGGGTTTTGTATGTTAGATAGAGTTGATGAGGCCTTTTCTTTGTTAAGGTTGTTCGAGAAGGATGGATATGTGCTCGATGTGCGTGGGTACAGTTGTTTGATTCGTGGGTTGTTTAGAGCCAAGAGATATGAAGATGTGCAACTGTTGTATAGGAAAATGATCGAGGATAATGTCAAGCCTGATGTTTATTTGTATACAATAATGATGAAGGGGTTAGCAGAAGCAGGGAAGGTTAGGGATGCGTTGGAGTTGTTGAATGAGATGACAGAGAGTGGTGTGGTTCCTGATACTGTTTGTTATAACGTTTTGATCAAAGGTTTCTGTGATACGGGTCTTTTGAGTGACGCTCGGTCACTACAACTCGAGATTTCTAGGCACGATTGCTTCCCTAATGTTAAAACTTACTCCATTCTCATTAGTGGTATGTGTAGAAATGGTCTTACCAGGGATGCCCAAGAAATATTCAATGAGATGGAGAAGCTTGGATGTTATCCTTCTGCAGTTACATTCAATTCCCTTATTGATGGACTTTGTAAAACTGGCCAGCTCGAGAAAGCTCACCTTTTGTTTTATAAGATGGAGATAGGGAGAAATCCTTCTCTGTTTCTTCGTCTTTCTCAGGGGCCCAGTCACGTTCTTGATTCAGCAAGCCTACAAAAAATGGTGGAGCAATTGTGTGACTCAGGCTTGATTCATAAGGCCTACAGGATTCTCATGCAACTTGCTGACAGCGGGGATGCACCAGGCATTTATACGTATAACATTCTGGTCAATGGTTTTTGCAAGTTAGGCAACTTTAATGGTGCTTATAAACTCTTCAGGGAAATGCAATTCAAGGGGCTCTCACCTGATACTGTTACGTATGGAACTCTTATCAATGGGCTTCTACGGTTTCAACGAGAAGAGGATGCCTACAAGGTCTTTGACCAGATGGAGAAGAATGGATGTACACCTGATGCTGCAGTTTATAGAACAATGATGACTTGGATGTGCAGGAGAATGGAGCTGCCACGAGCTTTTAGTCTCTGGTTGAAGTATCTCAGGAACATTCGTAGCCAGGAAGATGAAGCAATTAAAGCTATAGAAGGATACTTTGAGAAGCAAGAAGTGGAAAAGGCTGTTCGAGGCTTGCTTGAGATGGACTTCAAGTTAAATGATTTTGATTTAGGTCCATATGCTATTTGGCTAATTGGGCTGTGTCAAACAAGAAGGGTAGGTGAAGCTTTGAAGATATTCTTAATCCTTGAAGAGTACAAAGTTGTTATTACACCCCCTTGTTGTGTGAAATTGATATATTTTCTATTGAAAGAAGGGAATCTAGACCGTGCAATTGATGTTTTCCTTTACACCATCGAGAAAGGCTACCTGTTGAGGCGACGGGTTGCCAATCGAATACTGACAAAACTTGTCCGTAGAAAGGGTGAAATGGGAAAGGATCGTGCCATTTATCTTCTATGCAGAATGAAATCCGTGGGATATGATTTGGATGCTCACCTTCTCCCTTGGACGAAGTCCCTTTTACATCAACATAATATACAGGAAATGGTAAACGGTGTCCCTGAGATGAACTCTGGATGCGTGGAAATGCAAAACAGCTATGGTAGAGTTGGGCAACCATGGAAGCCTACAGTCAAACAACGGAGAAAAATGTTTCAACTGGCACGAAGAAAATATGCCGGAATGAAAAACAGCTGACACAAAAGAAATATGCAGGAAATGGAAAACGGCGTCCCTGGGTTGGACTCTATACATGGAAATGCAGAACGGCTATGGTAGATTTTGGCGACTGCAGATGCCTGCAGTCAAACAATGGAGAAAATGATTTCAAATAACACAACAGTAAAAGAAAATTCATGAAGCCGACTGCATCTAGATCGAGATTGGTGTTTAGTTGAATCAAGTGCATTCGGACAGTTGAGCTTTTTGCATGCTTAATTTTCATATGTTCTGTTCCAGAAGCAAACCTGTTGTAAAACATCGCCCATAGGCAACCGCAGGAAGAGATTTTTTTTTTCTTTTTACAGTTCGCTGTAAGAAATAAGAGCCTGATTTTTCTGTAATAAGAAAGGGGACGACACAGTTTCCTGTGCATCCCTAAAGTTTTGTACCATATACACTGATTTTTTCCTTGTGATCCTATTAACTGCACAAAAGATACTCGAAGGAAGCTCACATGGTTAGAAATTCATGTCGTTATGGTCATTTGAATTTTTTCTTTACATAAGCAACGACATATAGATTGTGTGATCTGCTGTATTTGTTCTATCAAATAATTTTTCAACGAGTACCCAGGAATCACCCCCTGCTGCTAGTATCTTGTTTCCATCTCCATCTATGTGATATCCGACAATTAGTAAGGTTCTTGCAGAAGTCAATATGGTTCTTTGTCTCGGCTTGCAATATCAACACTTACCAATAGGGCATGACTAAGCTGGAATGCTGTCCAATTGATAGGTTGGAGCGACAATGAAGGTGACTGCTTACTTTTACTCGTCTTCGGGTTTGTGTGTATATCAAATGGAAGTGTAGATAATCGTCTTTTCAGAAATGAAACACATCTCCACTGAAGGTGAGGTTCAATATAGCTTTTGACTTTGCATTCGCATTTCTTTATCTCCAAGAAGAATCAGAAGAATGTGTATTGCTCTCTGGATATTAGTACCTTCACCTGCTGATTCAAATGTACCCCTCATTACATCGAGTTTGGCCATTAAGCTTGTCAAGTTTTTATTGACCTCGTATGATTACAAAATCTACTTCCATTTTAAAGATTTCCACTTCATATTACTTTATCTATTCTCAAGTTTCTAGGCTATTCCTCGGAAATGTCACTGATATTCCAAGTAGAGAAATAACAAAAGCTTTTAATTACTTGGAGATATATGGGCACTGATATGAAATGCGAAAGCTGCTTCCTTGCCGATAGAATCATTCTTCGTTTGTTCGCTTTAATTCTTGTATATAATACTTCGTTTCAGTTATTCTCTTATAACGGTTTTTGTCAAGTTGAACCAAAAAAAGGGATATGGACACTTCTGGTTGCCCGTTTCCATTTTCAGATCTTTGGCCAGTTCATCACTAACTCCATTTTTTTTAGATTTCTTGGTAGTATCTATGCCGTGCTGTTGACTCTTCTGTCATGTTTCTCAAATAAGACTTTCACAAGCCACCTGCTGCTCTGTGTTTGATGTTTTGAAATACTAGTATCCAAAGCCTTGCTCCTTCCAAACTCTGTAGACCCGTTTTCTCATTTGCAAAACTTCCATTCATGACACTTCAAACAAGTTACTGACCTCTCCTTTCACGTGCCTAGTCTTCCAATCACTAATGTTATTCCATCTTGAAACACGTAACAGAGTACAACACAACGTCTGTCAACCCAAATTGCCTCAAACAAGTAACTACGAAGAGATGTCTCTCTGCATTCCAACAGCAACATCCATACAAGAAAGTTCATCTCAGTATAATCCCAGTTCAGGTAACCAAGATAGACCCCCTAATCTCTTGGGGGATTCTAGATAAATCTACAGAAATGCTTGGTACGGGAAGGTAAGGTTAACTGGAAACTAGGTGCTGTTATTTGTATTCTTCTGATGATTGACAATAGTGGTAGGGCTTATAGTGACAAAGAAGAGAGAAAATCTATGGAAAAAGCCCACGTACAATTTTAGAATTAGCAAGAGAAGTTCTGACAGGAGATGGATTTCCACGATCTAGTTTCTGCTACCAATAACTTTTCAAGCAAGAGAATGTTGGGACAAGGAGGTACTGGATGTTTTTACAAGGGATAGCTAAGCAATCCCAACTACAAGGTTGCTGTAAATAGACAGAGGACATAAACATGCTGAAGAATCACCACTGAATTAATAATCACGAGTCAGTTGGAACATGGGAACATTATGCTATTGATAGGTTGGAGCACTGACGGAGGTGAATTTTTGCTTGCTTATGGTTACATGTCAAATGGAAGTCTAAAAACTCATCTTCTTAGAAATGGCATGCAACTACCATGGAAGACAAGGTTCAGTCTAGTTTTTGATTTGTCGTCGACATTGTTTATCTGCATGAAGAATCAAAGAAATGTGTTATGCATAGCGATATCAAGTCAACTAATGTGATTTTGGGCTCAAAATGCAATGCCATTCTTGGTGATTTTGGTGCAGCCATGTTTCTAGACCAGCCTGACCTGGCCCATCAAACAAGAAAGATGGTGGGGACATTTGACTGTGTAGCTCCTGGATTTTACTATCAAGGCAGGGCAGGTAAAGAAGCATATGTTTATAGCTTTGGGGTTTTAGTTTTGGAAATAGCTTGTGGGACAAGGAAACATAAAGATGAAGAGTCACATCAAGGCCTAGTTGAATGGTTTTGGGAGCTTATGGAGCTGGGGATGTTCTTGAAGCAGCTGGTGAGAGGTTAAACATTGATTTCAATAAGCATGAGATGGAATGCTTATTGATTGTTGGATAGTGTAGTATTCATCCAACTGCCAGAGGCCTAAAATCAGTCAAGCTATTGAGGTTCTTAAATTGGAAGTTCCAAAGCCAAATCTCCCATTTGAGATGCCCCCATTTTTTTTTGGGAACTTGAGCACTTGATTCTGCTGAATCAAGCCTGCCTTCCACCACTTCTGAGTCTCGAGAATGGCTGTCAGAGTTGTCTCTACTATTCTCAATGCGGCATTTATATGATTTTCCATGCAAACGTGGCTTTGCTATGAAGTGATTTCCCCTGTGCTCATTGTTTATTCTTCTTAGTGAGACAACACTTCCTGAAAAGCCAACCATGTAATAACACCATTGGTGAGAATGTGGGTTACATGCTCTTTGCTTACAAGCTTGTTGACCAGGGGCTATGATAATATCAGTATCCCACTTTGACTAAAAGCTACCGAAAATTTATAAAATACAGATAACAACTCTCTTTTCAAGATAAAACTGACTATCGAACTACAAATTTAAACATGGAATAATGTCCCTTGAATAGCTAACCACGTAATGGATTTAAACCACTGCTGGTGCTAGCCATAACTGTCCTAACTATGCCAACCACAGCCCATATGCAAGCAGAATCCACCAACACTTGGGCAGTCGCAATAGACATGGCTGCCTATCCTCGCGCAGCCATAAAAAATTTGATTAGTTGGATAATAAGCTCTACCAATTATCACATGGCAGCGGTTCAGATTTTGGCTAAGCCTCCTCTGTTGCGGGGGAAATAAATTGTCTTTGAGTTGGGGAGGAGGCGTTATCCGTCCAGTAGGAACGGAGAGCACGAACATCGATAAGATCAGAAGTGTAGGTTTTAGATGAAGGTTTTTTTTTTTTTGATAATTATCAGATAAAGGTTGCTTGTAAATCAGCTTAAAACCTATTCATCTTACCAGTCCAGATCAACCATGTCTTCCACTGGCCAAGACCAAATCTTAGAACAAGAACATTCCTTTTTTTTTCTTTTTTAATCCATTATTTTTTTGATACGCAGGGAGTAAGGTTGTCATAGATGCTTTTTTAATACAACATTAAAAATATAATATAAATTTGGATGGTAAATTCAAATTGTAAAATCATAAAAATATAAACAATGTTTTAACTAATTATGAATTGACAATTCCAATTAAAAAAATAAATTAAATTAAAATATGATAAAATTAGTCAATAATGTTATAATCAATGAATATTCTAAATAAAATAAGAGAGATAGGTAGTTTAAATTAATAACATAAAAAAATAAAAAAATTTAGAATAAAACTTCTCAATACAAAAAAATTATTGAATGATAGAAAATACACTACCTTATGATCTCCTTTTGGGTTGAAATTTTGAGTTGAAAGTTAATAACTCTAAACTAATAATTAACTAATATAAATTCAATAATGAAATAAATCTTCAAATAATATCTAATATGCTAAAAAAATTCAAATTAAAGATAATTATTTAAAATTAAAAAAATAAATAAAATAGAATAATAAAAAAATCTTCATGTTAAAACTCTTCCATATAGTTTTGAATTTTTAATTTTCGTATATTCTTGATAAATCTGAATTCTGATTTCAAATATCTTGTTCTCTCTCACTTGAATGAATTACTAGACTTACAATATAGAATTGAAAAGTTTTAAATATTTAGTTTTCAACCTAACTTTTGAAAAGTTTTAAATATTTAGTTTTCAACCCAACTTTATTGTACTTTAATTACAATAAAATTTTATTGATAGCTCTAAATATATTTCAAACAATACATATATCTAGTTTGACATATTTGATAAAATTTATTTACCAACTTTAACTTTTTGAAATATCATGTTCCCAAACTCTAACCTGAAAATTTATCATTATATTTTTATCTATCTAATATTTTTCTATAAAATTTCAGTAATGTTTGAGAGATATATTCAATTTTATAAAATTAATTAGCAAATATTTTAAAATTAAATTTAGATATAACTGGATTTATATTATAAATTTAATAAATTTATAAAATTAAACCAAGTTTACCGATTCTGTACAAATTAAATCTGATTTTACACGAGACACGTATAAGATTACGAGTCAACTCAGTATTTTAACAATAATGGCCGGGAGTTCAACATTTTCATTTCAACGCAAAACATGTGTCGTTTTTCCCCTTCTGCGTCATAGATAAAATTCAGTCACACACACATAAATATTTCTTGGGGGGACTGAATTCTGAAACTTCGTGTACATCAGCTGCGAGTATAGAAACTCTACATGTGATTAATGTCCATATACATTACGATGTCTTTGTATATTCTCTGAAACAAACGTAAGCAAACCTGTAAAAAGAAGTAAAAGCCTTATCTCGGAAGAAAAAATTGCAAATAGGACACTTTTCCTTGGATTTGTCACACTGAAACCTTCCAAATATCTGCATCTGGCTTTCTGAGGGATCTGATGCTAAAATCTCCCAAATTCCTGCTCTTCTTTTCCCAAATAGAAGGAATATCTGCTTTCCTGTAAAGGGCGGAGTAAGAGTTGAGACAACATCACTCCTCTGGCCGAAAGAAACTATAAGTCGAACTCGTCTCAGTCTTTGTAACCTGCATCACCACATTAAAGGATTTAATTAAGCAATTATACAGGCAACAATAAATCACGGCAGAGTTTCACCATAGTGTCGACTTTGTACTCTTGTAATGACAGGTGAGATTACTGAGTAGTATTAGTGTATCTTAAAACTATAGGCGGGCACCCTGCCGTCTGATTCCACGCTTTACCAAGAAAACCTCACAGTTTTAATGCTTCCCAGGACATGCGAAACTACATGACCAAGTTTTCTTGGGATCAAATTTCTGACAGGATATTAGTTATAGATGATGTTTCTCTGGTATTCTACACTGAGAGATCAACTCACTCAAGACGACAACAATTTTCCTGACCTCTGAAACTGATTCATGATTGCTCATAAATTTATAATAATTTATCTTCTTGGCAGTTTTTCAAAAGAAACATTCTTATACTCTAGCAAGGAAATAGACACAAGAAATGGAGGATTGCAGATTAAGAAAAAAGAAAGAAATATTGAGAAGCTTTAAGCGAGAATAAACCTACCTCAGGATTTCGAGAAAGTCCAGTAGGAAGAGCAGGAACAAGAGATGTCCAAAGGATGGGGTCTACTAAGGGATCGATTGTGTTGTAGTTGGTCAGAAGAGGAGCAGACAAGAAGGGAGTCAATGGAACATTTCTTTGAAGAGACAACCCCCCAGTCATTCCTAATGCAGCTGCAAGCCTCTCACTGTTGCTATCGTGACTTGTGGACTTCTCAACTGCTTTGCCATGGTCCATCTTGTTGATATTATTTCTGTTTTCATTCTCATCATTTTCAGTGACAGTTTCTTGCTTTTTTGATGCCTTCTCTTGCAAGTTCTTGTATGCAGCTGACTGTGACAAAATGCTCAAAGCAGATATCTTAGAACCTTTATGCCTTTTTCCTTCAACAGATAAGCCTAAACGGGGCATTTGGTATGGCTCAGTACATTGCACTTCCCGTTCTGTTGTTTTAAGTTCACTGCCAATGTCGTCAGCGCAGCCATGTTTTGTATCCTCGGATGACTTTGTCATAGACTCTGCCAGACTAGTTTTATTGGAACCCCACCATTTAATATAGCCTGTCAGATCTATCTTTCTCTCAATACAAAAACTGTATTCACTCTCAGCTGCTTGATCATCACCTGCACCTTATAATGAAATATTGCCCTTAGATGGCATTAATTTTGGAGGTAAACTAGGTGGGAGAATTTAAATACTCACAGGAGCCTTCAGTCACCAATTTATTGTCAAAAGGCCATTTTGCAAGGCAACATAACACTGCAGAATTCTTTTATATAATTTGGTGTCTTGATTAATGATAAATACAGAATCCCTGAATTAAGAAATCAGACCTTACCATAGTTTACGTTACTGAAGTATTCAGATCCAGGCATACGACTATAAGATGAGTCCCATCGACTGAAAGCCGAAACAAAATATTAGTAATATTTTAAGCAGATGTGATTAGGCAATCATATACCAAAAGAATGCTTTAGGGAAAAGCAAAAGGTACCATAAATGAAAGGATAATTTGTGCAGAAAAAAGTAAAAGGTTCCAAGAGCATACCTAGATAGTGCACGGTACTTTGAGACTCCCCTTGAAAAACCACTACTCTTTCTGCAGAAAACATCCATCATTAGAAACAGCATGATTACTGTAGACAGTATGTTTTTCAGACTAGATACACACCTCCGAAGAGATGCCAGATACTCTTCTCTTGAGACATTCTGCATTTCTTCAAGATCTCTCGTATAATCAGTAACCTGCAGGACATTGTGACGAAACTTAATCAGTAAACAGAAAAACATGAATGAGCTCTGTACAAGAAACTGAGAAAGGTTCAACTGGACTTTTTATCTCACTGGAAAATTAATGAGTGTTCCAGGGCCCCAATATTTCAAAGCAGCTAGATCATATGCCCTAGCAGCAGCTTCCTCGTCATCATATGCCCCTGCCAGTGAGTAGAACTTAATGAATCCAATAAATATGAAGAGCACAAGTATGAGCATATTTCAAGAAAAAAGATTGTGTAAAGCCAGTAACATACCCAAGTATACTGGAAGAACGAGCCCGGCCGACCATTCCAAGCACAACAAGGAGACAAAGCCAGTGTCAGTTTGCATAATATACCCATGACTGCATTGTAAAGAAAGAGGAGAAGGAGGGAGGAAGCGAGAGAGAGACCTTGCTTTCCCTTCTTATTCTGATTCTGGTTCCAGGTACTCTTATCCCAAAGGTGAGCTTCATATCGACCAGTCCACCTATGCCTATTGACCAAACCAAACAATAGAAATGTGATCAGCCATGAAATCATAATTCTGTGTTGCTATTGACTAAACTTGAAAATCCAAGGGAACCACTCTGTACCCTCAAAATGACCCAAAATCACATTATTTTATTTAAATAAATATAAAAAAACAATCCCTTTCTTTTCCAGGCCCCATTCTACTACATTGATCCACCAGAAGCCTTGTGTCCAGTATCCTATTAAAATTAGCATTTCCAAATCTCCTGAATTAGCTATTGACTACCCTTAAAAATCCAAGGTAACCACCCTGTACCCTCAAAATGACCCAAAATCACATTTATTTTATTTAAATAAAAAAAAAACACTCCCTTTCTTTTCCAGGCCCCATTCTACTACATTGATCCACCAGAAGCCTTGCATCAAATATTCTATTAAAATTAGCATTTCCAAATCTCCTGAATTACCTCAACACTTTCTCCCACAACCATTTATTTCCTCTAAACCCTCGTTTACACGTATTGTCAAACACATAATACACATAGCACAAGCAACTAACTGTCTTCAACTTTGCCCTAACACAATCACACTCAATTATACAAAAAGATAAAAAAGATAAAAACTTTGAACCTCAACCCTAAAAAAGAACCTTGTGCATACGTATACAGGCACCTTAACACCCACGGATACGTATATTTATACCTGGTGACGCCACGGTAAATGGAGCTACGTTTACCAGCAGTGCAAGGAGGCATTTTGCTAATACGTTCTTTAGCGGTGCATCCTCTCTCCTTCCTTGGCTTCTTAAGTCCTCTGTACAGTAATAACTGATCGTTTGCTATCACCGCCGCCTCTGAGCTCTCTCCTCCAGCACCTCCACCTCCGCATCCTCCGCTTCCGCCACCACATACTCCGCCGCCGATTTCTGGTTTTAGGACCGGATCAGAAGAAGACGCCATGATTTGATTTAAGAAAAAAACTAACAAATTGAGAATTGAAAAGGAGGCATCTCTTTGACTGCTGGTTTTTCACGGAAGAAAAGAGGGGAGGGAAGATGAAATGACGGAGATGTCCTCGATCGGTTTGGAAATGACGATGGTGTTTCAGGGTTGTTACAGGATGAAATAGGGTATAACGGCTAGGAGGGGGAAAGGGGTAATTCGGTAACTTAAAAGTGTTTTGAAAGAGTAAGGAATATGGATGCTTCCTGGTGGATGTGGAAGCCAACTGCCACTTGTCCGGTTTTGGAGGTGCTTCATGTCATGTTTGAAAGCGACGTCGTAGTTGTAATTATTGCGAAGGTTGAATTATCTTTTTTGCCTGCTTTTTAGGAGACTAGCATGCGAACCTCTCAGGCAAAATGGGCACCAATTGATAGATGTTTTTCCCCGCTCTCTCGGAGGATGGTGATGTGTTTTATCTTAATTATATTAATTTTTATTAAGAATATTATTTTGAAATAAAAAAAATTGATTTGAGATTTGGTGAGATCAACAACATTAAATCTAAGTTGATGGATACTCGTCTAGTTCGAGTTAATAACCATAATTTTAATAGCAATTGATAGATATATATTATTATTTTGGTTCAAATCCAAATAAAGAATATAAAAATTATTAGAAAATAATTTATTCATAAATATAAAGAGATTTTAATATAGAAATGCTCATCCAAGAACAAAATAGAGAGGTACTTGTTGACAAGAAAACTGAGAGGAACTATTATTAGTACGAGAAAGAAAATAAGTATTTTTTTTAAAAAAAAAGATGCGTAATACATTCCACAAAAAGAAAGATCAAGGGATACTCATTTTTTTAATTAAAAAAATATTCCTTTTCTTATTACAAAGACACAAATTTCAGGATTTTATGTCTACAGATGTTATAGACGATAGACACCAGCTGCATTATCCACCTACTGCCTCACAATGCATTACACAACTAGATCATATGCCAGCCATGGTGTTGGTTTTGTAGTTAACTTGATATCTAGCATTTGCTACAGTCTTTCCGCCAAAGAGAAACTAGATAGAAACTACACTGAGCAAAGTATCCATAGTCTTCGACCTATCCCGGCATAAACAGGACATCGTTGAACCAGTAAAGCAGCCCGGATCACCATTCTGTCCACGGTGGATTGTCTACTCTTGAGTGGCGGGTTTAATCCAAATCAGATCGAAATCCTCTCGTGTTCTTGAGAACATAATAGATTGCATTTGTAAAACAGATTCTCAATATTGATGGGATTGACAATGTATTACATTGTCACTGAACTCCATATTCTCACAGGTGCAATGACGCTGTAATGACTTGGTATTGCTCCTCACATTAGGCCATTTCCATCCCTTGCTACAATTGCATATGACACTCTGGCATCATCCTTGATCACAGACATAACCTGCATTCTAAAACGACATTTTGAAAGCAAAGGACCTCTCAGGCGTCAACAGACATATTGAGAAAGTGCTCTAGCATTACCCAGCTCAATGAACTTTCATCAGGAGCATCAACTGCAGTGACTAATTTCTTGTTATTCATTTCCTATTCCAAAGTTCCATTTCTCATCGTCTGAAAAATGATCATCTTTCCACAGTTTGGATATATTACTGGAAATGTCATAAACTCCTTGCAGGGCACGGGTTAATTTTCCCCCCAATTTAACCAGCGGAGAGTAGGAAGGATCTCACACCTTGCTTGTCGAGACTTCATTCCCAGATTTTCTTCTCAACGATTCTGCAAAACATCAACAACCAGAATAAGAAACAGAAACCCAATGAAATGACTAGGTTTAAATATTTTTTTCACTTATATTAGATAGAAGCATGTGTTCCAAAACATGATTCTCTTGTGTGGGAGACAAGTATTTGCATACCAACTCTTTCCTGTATGATAGAAGAATAAGTAGCTCCACTTTTCTGTGCAAAGGAGAGTATGTCAAAATACATTCCATTTGAAGGCTGAACTCTGGCTTCCTCCATCCATTCCAATACCTGCATTAAGAATTCACTGAGTTTTCCCGATCAACTAGAAATGCAGGTCTCCATTTTTTAGGGAAATAAGTGAAGGGCAAAGTGGCTAGTCCTGATTCCCGCCACTTGCATGTCGATAATAGAAAAATAGAAAAATTGAAGCATAACCTGACAGATTAAGTCTCCTTGATCACTTACATTTCCTTAACTATAATTATGATCATTAAACTTCAAAACATATAACTGACCAAGACTCTGATAATTGAAGCAATGCATGCTTTTCTCTTATGGGACAATTCTGAAAAGGGAACTTCACTAGGATTTTGAAAAGAACAACCCACTTTTTTGCAGTCATGTAATCACTAACTGCTGTGCCAGTGCTTGAGTTCAAATGCATGCCTCATATAACTTATGGACACATTGATTCAAGACTTTGAAAACAGACACCCTGTGATACCGCAGGTCTCACTTCAGATGAGTGCAAGAAGATCCTAAGGAAACCCCAGGTTGATACCCACCATATCTATCAATAGGAGATTGATGAAATAAACACCATCCATGACATTCATTATTTTTAAAAGTTATGAAATTTTATTTTGTATGAAACAACAGAAATTTGATTATAAGTCACCTCAATATATTTCCTCCAATTTCCAACAGCCAAAAGATTCTTCAACAAGATCGAGTAAGTGTTGCAGTTGATTTCAGCACCTGATCCTATAATCTTGTAAAACAACTGCATTTGTTCATAGATGATGCAGAGCAAGATTAGCTTATAAAACATAACGAATAAAAGTAGCAAGTAAATTAGCTCTCACTACTGATAACCCCCCAAGATTTAAGTTATTTATTATATAAGAAGCTTAACAAGAGGTCAAACAAAGGGATAATTAAATTGTTTACGGTTTCAATGCAGTGTTTCTAGGCAAATACAACTATCATAATATAAGATAGACATGTGAAAAATATCTGAGTACCTTCATCATAGATTCAATTTTTCCACTTTTCCCCAGAAGATGCAGAAGCTGATTCAGAAGTCCAATTGAAACAACAGAGAATGAAGGCTCCATCAATTTGATTAACTCAATCGTTGTTCTCCAATCTCGTAATCTACACCCAAATTTTCTGTGCTAGTTACTCGGGGAACATGAGCATAATGATGTATTATTAAGAGAGCAGGATATCTATCATCTCCAGACAAGCAAGCTTATCAAGGCAATTTGCAAGATAGAGTGGATACTTACAGGCTACAGGCTGATACCATCTCAAAGAAAATAGCATCGCTTAAGGGGATTTCTTTCTCTCTCATAAACTCTGCAAGAATGAGAACCTTAGATGGATCACCTCCCTTATTGAAAGCTCTCATCAGAGCCGAACATGCAATAGTATCTGGTTGGATATTATACTCTTCCATTTCTTGAAGAAGATCACAGGCCTTTTTCCAGTGTTCTGTAATTGGACAGAAACAAAAGAGAGGTATTTAGCCAGGCATATGATTTATTTCACGCCATTCACTAATCATGTCAGTCTCATACAAACTGACCTGCCGCATTATAAGCATGTAGCATCATGGTATAGGTAACAACATCAGGAAAACAGCCAGCCATCTTCATCTTGTTCAACATAGATTCTGCTTCTGTGATTTTACCCTAACATATATCAAAAAGCAAAAGAAATGAGATCTCCTTCCATTTCCTGTAGATTATTAAAGAGGCATATTTTGTCAGAGCACTTGCCTGCTTGCTGTAGGCACAGATCACAGAAGAGTAAGCTTCCTTGGTCATAGGAATCTTCAAGTCCATCATTTCAGAAAGAAACTCAAGTGCCTCACAATATTTTGACATTTTGCAGCAACCACTTATTAAGACTGTGAAAGTAACAGCGTCAGGAATCACTTTACTTTTTATCATGGATCTGTACATAGAAGTAGCCTTTTCAAACTCTCCCACATTCATATAGCTTCCAATAGCTGAATTATATGCAACTGTGTTCAATTTAATGTGTCGCCTTTCAGCTGCTTGAAGCACAACATCAATATTCACCTTCCTAGAACAGCGGCCACAAGCTGCCAAAAGAGTGCATATTGAGACAGCATTTGGATAGATTCCATCTTGTTCCATTTCACGCAAAACTTCCACAGCTTCAGCAAGCAAACCATTAGATCCATAGGCATCAATCATTGCATTGTAGCTGACAAGATTTGGCTTCAACTTGTCTCTCTTCATCATCTCAAACACTTCTCTTGCCTTTTTAGGTTGTTGTGATCTTCCATAAGAGTTTAGCAAAGATGTATACGATACAACATCTGGACGAAGTCCACTATTTTTAATTGCATTGAAAACTGATAATGCCTCTTTATTCATCCCATGAGAAGCATATGCTCCCATGAGTGTATTATAGGAAACAATGTTAGGCTTGAGACCTTCTGCAACCATGGTACTAAACACGGCCCTACAGTTTTCTATCTGCCCATTCACAGAGTACAAGTGGATGATGCTTGTAAATGTTACAACATCAGGGCGGCACTCTGCTCTCTTCTCCCTCATGGACTTGAAAATACCAATGGCTTTCTCATATTGACCAAGCTTTGTTAAGCAATATATCATGATGTTAAGAGTTGTTGTGTCAGGACGGATATTTGTACCTTTCATTAGTTCAAAATAAGATAGAGCTTTTGCATACTGGGCACCAGTCTTATATGCAGATAAAATAATATTGTGAGTCACCAGATCAGGTCCAACTCCATTTTCAGTCATTTTCTTACAGAGCTTCAGAGCTTCTCTCCAGTTTCCACTAGATCCACAAGCATTGATCAAGTTATTATATGTCGACCGACTGGGAGGAATCTGCAGATGTACAATTAAGGACTCAGAAATCTCTTATGATCTCAGATGACTCAAGTGCATCAGAAAGTAATAACAAGTCATTTACCCAATTCCTTTTCGGGTTTGTACATGGAAAAAAATCAATACTTAGTTAAGGTTTCAGCAAAGTGGGCTAGGGAGAATCTAAAGATAATCCTATTTTTTACATGAAATGACCTTCCCTCGAGACTCAAAGTTGCAAGAACAAGATTTTAACCACTGCGCTGAGCAATGGTCTCAGATTTAAAAACTATTCTAACACATACAGATAAATTTAAGAAATATAGGGAAGGCAGCAGTATTTTCTATGGAAATTATTCAGGGGAACTTATTATATTCATCCAAACTATCAGTGGAATCAAATGCCTATTCTAAACATTCATGCACACCAGTTGAAAAATACATGGGTGTTATATAAGTCATAAATCAAGCTATCATCAATAAGCTTCAATCAAAGACCCCACCACTCCTTGAATATCTAACTTAGAAAAGGAACAAGTTAAAAAGGAGTGAAGAAAACAAAATTTTTCAAGTGTTTTTTATGGCTGTAGTGATGGATCCCTAAAGACCAATGCATGAAGCACTATTGCAAAAATTTCTACACAACTCCAATTCAACACGAAAAAAAAGGCAGCTCGCATCAAGTCAGACCTACTAAGATAAATTATAGAAGAAGAAAACAGATACACACAGCTTTCTGCAGCATGTCTTCCATTATATTCATAGCCCAACGCCATTGACCTGATCTACCATGCGCATTGATAAGAGCATTGCAAGTCTCAGCATCTGGTTTGCACCTAGCAGGAAAAAAGAATAATTTGGAACCATACAGTGACCAAGGTAGAAAGCTTCAGATATTTCCATAGGGACAGAAACTAGAAAGTAACTGGCCAAGCATCACAAGAGAAACAGAAGGGATGTCCAGTTCCTTTGAATACCACCTAAAGCAACTAAATGCCTCCGAAACATGAAGCTATAAAGGTGCCAAGAAACAAATTTTATTCCACAACAACTACTGCGACAGGAATTGATTATTGGCACCTATAATATTCCATTTTGTCCTAAAAACAATCAAATCCCTGTAAAAAACACTGCAAATCAATAAAGCATTACCTCCATTTTTGCATCTCGAAAAACAACCCACGAGCTTGATCAGTCCAATTATGCCTAGCATGCAGCCTAATCATCATATTATAAATATCTGTACGAGCACAGTAGTTCCTCTGATTCTTCATCCACCGAAAAACCAAAATGCTGTGTTCAATTGAACCCTTCTGCGTTATCTCCTACATCATTTCCAAAAAAAAAAAACAATAAGACCCTTTTTTTCCATCACCTCTCAAATAATAACAGTAACGTATCGATCATTGGATGAACCAACTATGGGTCCAAGTTACAGCGGGCCACTTTCACAAATCATTGTAAGTCCCACATGTGGGGTCCGGTTCATGAGAGTGGGTCCCACGAATTTAGACAAGCATTGCGGGGAAAATGGCTTGTTTACCTTGATAAGAAGCGGGAAATTCTTACGAGCAAACCGGCCAACCCACCGGTTCAAGAGACCTTCAACATCATCAGACTTGTGATCGAGTTCAAGAACTTTCTGCACAACTTGAGAAACAGACCAGTCCTTCTGGAACCTGTCTCCTTGGACTCGTATACGATAGCGTTGAGGAATCTGGTCTTTCCTAATTCCACTCACTTGAGTGGACACATGGTGTATGCCCTTGTCGTAGTCCACGAACCCAGATTTTTTCTCCTCGAATGCTGAGTCGTTTTTGGAATTCTTGCATAGTATTTTGGGTTTGAAGGCTGGTGTTGTTGGGTTGTGGAGGAGCGGGAGGTGGTGATGGTGTATGGTTGCCATTTCTGGTTGAGATAGAGAAACAGTTTTGGACCGTGGATGGATAAACCCTTTCAAAAGGGGTTTACAGTTATTTTAGTTCCAACTTTCTAATTACCTTTTTGGCCCTCGTAAAACAAAATTATCTGAGAATAAACATTTATTACTTTATTTACGTTATCTCATCAAAGTTATTACACTTGGCTACAACAATAACTTAGTTTAAAATCTGTATTATGATTGAGATACAATTGTTTTAATTGAATTGAAATTTGATGCTGAATTCACTAGCCATTTCAAATTTAATAACATATGAGCCACTTTAGAGATGTGATAAAAAATATTTTTTAAAACATTTTTTTATTAAAAATATATTAAAATAACATTATTTTTTTATTTTTAATATCAACTTATTAAAATAATATAAAAATATATATAAAAAAAACCCATCAAAGTACTAAATTTTCCATATATGGAGTGGTTAAAAAAATATTAAACAAGTCATGGAAAGTACCCAGTTTGAAAGTGAACAAAATAGTGTTTAACACGTTATTAGCAAAAGAGAATATGATATACATCAAAATTTGTAAATAGGTACTCCATCCAGGTACTCCATCCAAACGGTTGTCGCTGTGATGACTACTAGTGTATAACAAATACAAAATGAAACCTTAAGAGCAAAAGCGTTGGGTGTTCTCCAACAGTAGCTTCTCTTTTCTATGCCTTCAAAAGAAGTTACAAAAGCTCCTTACCGGTAGAATTCAAGGATCCGACCCATCTTGCTTGTATATTGGACGCACAGTAGCTATATAAGTTTGACGTCCATGGTTCAGCTAAAAAAACCGAACCTCGGACAATGATATGGCTTGCCAATAGCCAGCTCTCGATAAATGACTATCGCTAGCTAAGTAGCAGCCCAAGGAGAAATTTCGACAACTGTCAATATATATTAGGGGCAACAAGCATGGGTGCTTCTGACTCCATGGGCATCACCAGAGACTGATTTTCTGTTGCCTCAAAAGTTTCGCTAGTTTGTGTAAATGGGATCGGGTGCCGCTCAGTTGTTGAGTTTCTGTTTCTTCCATGCTTTCTGGGGTTTGTGTAATTTGGAAGCAGAACTAGGTCCACGAAATGACGCTTTGCCTTTCTTGTTCGTGTCCCTATGCTCCATCTTTCTTTTCCCATCACCAGTTTGCTCTTTGTTAAAATTCCTCTTCTTCCAACCATCCTCTGACCGAACCTTGATTGATTTTTCATGCTCAAAGTGCCTTGCTCTTTTAGCCCCTTCACGTCCACTACCATCACCAGTTGATATACCAGGCTTGCTTGAGGTGGGAGGGTTCTCATTGTGTTTCTTCTCCCTCTTTCTCTTCCCGGGATGCACTGAGCCAGTTCTCCCAGGTACAGAACCCAATTCCTTGTTCTTTGGCTTCCTCACCCTGATGCAGCAGCACAGTCAACAGGGATTTGAATGCGAGAAGCAACTAGGGAGAGATGGCTCTTGCAGACAGCAATCAAGCAAAGAGAAATAACAACTATTAAACCAAAAGGAACAGGAGATTTATCAAACCTCTTAGGTGATATATCTGCAGGCGTTTTTTCTGTTTCATTTTTGCCAGCTTCCTTGGAAGTTGACTTATGATGGCGATTCTGCAAAGGATGAATGTTGGAAAGAAGCAATATGCTTTATTTAAAATTAAACAAAAATTTCAGCAGCATGAAGCACATTGGATCAGATATTCTAGATAGTTAAAATCATGCTATAATACGGGAGATGATGACATGTACATGGAATTAGTGTAAGAATGACCTTTATTGATTACTTTTTCATTAAATGAATGAATAGTTTGAAAACACTAGAACAAAATTTTGAGACCATATAAAGGACACAAGGGCTCTAGACGGGAAAATGGTCCCCACATAAATGTAACCTTAATAAGGAAAGTTAAAAGATTGATGCATTTCGCAACGGGATATTAATGGTCTAATTCACTGACTATCATTTACATACTGAAACAGCAGTTGGTGACTCAGAGAGCCAAAAGTCTTGCTCTGTCCCTGCCACTAGTCTGAATGCTCATGAGACAATTTACATAATTATAGCAATTTTCAATCTGGCCAGCACAAGCTGACATGTGGGGTCTGAATCTGAGCTCAATTAAAATCTTTCAAGAAATTAAAATAAAACCAAATTGAGAAGGCAACGTTTTCAGAAAAGAAAAACAACCTGCAAAACAGTCTTGAAAAAACTCTTATGTTTCTCTGGGATATCTAACTCAACTGCAGAAGAACCACACTTCCGTATCATAATCTCCAGTATGACTGTAACCTGTCGAAACTCATTCATGTAAGAAGACCTTTCAGAACAGACAATCAATAAACAGAGTCACATCAACACGTAATTATTTGGAATGCGCAAAGAACACCAATAAGAGCATAATGGCAGAGTTACATGCCTTTGATCTGAAATGGTTTCTAGAGACAGAAGACCAGGGAAGAACTCCAATGATGATGTCAGATAGAAAATTCTGCAGGTCTTTTGCATGCAAGCAAGATACTAATACTTTTGTGAAGCCCAAAACAGCCTGTTTAATATTTACTAATTATTTAGACACTGCTGAAATCTTAAAAAATTAATAACAATCTCGATAGAGAGCTAGTAAATACTTACTTTTATGACTTCCAGAGCTTTGTTTTGCAGCAATGATAAGAGAGAGGGAACAAGATCGGGCACTTTAAGACAGATTTCTGTATCATTATATAATAGTACAGACAGTGCAGATACTGCTCCACTTGTGATGTAGGGAGACGAACCAGAGAGATAACCTGTTATCTGAGCAGTGTATGACTTCATCAGAGAGCATCTATGACACTTGTTAAGTTATTAATGGCAACATGACATCGGTCAAATTCAAGATTTTTCATCACTGGACCACAACCAAAAGACCAAAACAGCATATCAGCAACAACTCAGTGTACAATCTAAAATTTCTAAATAAGGTGCTCCCTGCCCGCAAAGTAATTCGTCCATCTACCCTTTATTGGATCCCCAAAATATTTGTCTAATTGGAAGTCCACATACAAAACCTAAGGAAGTTGTACCCCACAAATCTAGAAGGCAAACAAGTTATCTAAACACCCAAAACTATGATTTTTAATTGCAGCAGTAATGATGGCATCACATTGATCACCTGAATACATTGATAATGTCCACTTAAAAGGTTGACTTTCTAACATAGACAAACAACTGGAGGCAGAGGGATAGACAGCCAGGATATTAGCCATTCATGCTGGGAAAAACAATGAACTAAAGAGATGGTAAGCATATTCAAAAGCCTTCAACAAATGAAGCTTCACGTTAACAAATACTAAAGTAGAACAGGTGACACACTAACCATGTTGATCAGTCTTTGATAAGCTTCTCTGGAAGTGGCACAAGATGAGTTGCACAAGGAGGAACTTATAAAAAGGAGTGTATCATAAGCCACTTTCCTAGCTTCTTCCCTTGCCTACATGTTACAGAATAGATGCATTCAATTAGCTCTCAACCACAAGTGTCCTCACTTTGATAATTCAAGCTGAATATCAAACGCATTGATACAATGGCAATAGTATAGAATAACAAGGGGAAAAAAAGACCACTTCTTGAATTTTATTTAACAAGAAATGGATGCCAATTCAAAATATAGAACAAAACAAAACCTAGCTGTTTTTTCAATGACAATAAACTAATAACAGCGGTAAGTAGTGCAATATATAGTTAGATAATTTTATGTTATTTAAAGTTCATTAGCAAAGTCATCCAAGAATTTTAAACTAACATAAATAAAACGGAGAGAGAAAACTATAAATCAATGTCTTAACCTACATGTGCCTCTTTTTTTTGACACATTAACCATGTTTACTTGTAAAAAAGAACAAGACATGAAATATATCAAGAGCAGAGAGAGAGAGAGAAATTCCCTTAACAAGCTTTGGCAAGCTAATAACACACACAGAGAGCAGATACAGTAGCTCAAGAGTTCATTTACCTCTGATTCCTAACTGAAAAATGGAAATCAGGACTACAAAACAATAAAAAAGAAGAAGCAAAGTACGTACATCCTTCAAGATGAGTATGATCTCATTAAGCATAAGAAAAGCCTTTGTATTTTTCTCCTCTGAGTTCATCTGCAAAAGGCATATTAAAGAAATTAATGGAATTTCAGATTCCATTTAATTTATGCGGGATGACAATAGTATCACATCTGCCTCCAAAGACAGTGAATTAGCTAAACCAACCAAAGTTGCCAGAGTGTCCATGATATAAACATAATAAGAGAAACTTCAAGAGGAGAAAAAGGCCAAAAAAAACAGGACTTCATAAGATCATGCATATTAGATTTAAAGCAACCACTAATGCATGATAGTATAGACTCTTCAGGCCAAATTCTAGAAATTCTCAATCATCTTTTCTCAATAATTTGTTTGACACATAAATTTAGGCATACAAATAAATTTAATAATTAAGGCGTCTTGTATAATGGACACTTTCCCATCAGGTGCCCTTCACTGTGTGAAAGAAAGACAGTGAAGCAAGAAAAATAGGGGTTGGAGGTGAAAAATGAGAGGTGGGGACATTGCAATCCCTTGCTTCAGTGGATAGTGAATGGACCCCCTCCACAAATGTAGGCACTTCAGCTAGAAACATAAATTGTCAGTGTCGTCTTATTTTCTTACATTCATCTTGTGATTTCTGCTTTGTATTATTTTTTCCAATTTCTATTGCTATTTTCCAAAGAAAAAACTTTCATGGCTAACATGTAACATGCAAGGGTCCCCAAGAAACATGGTTCACAATGCAAGCATTCAAGTGTTTAACACCAACAATTAGGTAAAATATTTCTCTTCCTTATCCAGTCAAGACATTGACTTTTAAGTCTTCTCAAATGTAGGCTCTTCAGCTAGAAACATAAATTGTCAGTGTCTTCTTATTTACTTACATTCATCTTGTGATTTCTGCTTTGTATTGTTTTTTCCATACAATTGCTATTTTCCAAAGAAAAAACTTTCATGGCTTGCATGTAACAAGCAACAGTCCCCGAGAAACATAGTTCAAAATGTAGGCATTCAAGTGTTTAACACCATCAATTAGTAAACTATTTCTCTTCCTTATACAGTCAAGACATTGCCTTTTTAACTCTTCTTTCATCCTGCCCTGACAAGAAAATGATGACTTAATGATTTTATCTGGAATTATCATGTTGTAATTTGCATCAATGAGAAAAAAGAAAAGCAATCAAGCAGCCCAGGAAGTATCATTTCATCTATCAATTTATGTAAATTGAGCTCATTGAGAGGGATGTTACTCACATGCCACTTCATAATTAAATTTCATTCTCTTTTCTAAATCAGCTCAATTTTTGGAGTTGAGATATTCAATAATGCCATTTACAGAGAAAAAAATGGAAGATTTGGAAATACAGAGATAAAAATAGAAGAAGATATGACAAACTAAAAGAAGACAAGTAGGAACAGAGATCTTGACCTCTAATGCATGAACTATGAGAATATGGAAACAAGCAAATCGATTTTTAAGAGTTGCAACATCAGCAGGAGATTTCAGGCCAAGTAATAAGTCAATCAGCTCCACAAACCGAGAAGAACAAAACCATGCGTGTTCCTGCACCAGAAAATAAAAAAGAAAAGTTACTAAGTCTGCAAAGCAGTAGCTTCTGTAGATGATAATTTAAGTATGCCAAGATGCAAGTCCAAACCTGTAAAATTCTGCTCAGAGTGTGGTATGCTTCACAATGACCAGTTACATCAGTAGCCTGAATGTCAAAGATTCATAAAAGAATTTTTAGACCAGAATTATTTGGCCACAAACAAAAAAGAACATCAATATAGGGAAGGTTGTCAGGTGTTCAGGTTGGAAAGGTCACCCGAAAGATGAAGACAACAAAGTTATATATCAGATCAATGAAATCTGTTTTGGCTCCAACAACGAGAGAAGATGCAAGCTCCATCATCACACACCTGTACATTTACTGGACTTGTCAATTTTCAAGATTTCAGGGGAGTCAGGGAGAAGACCAAAAACTTAAGTTACATTTTCGAAGCAGGCAAATACAGCAATTTGGAGAAGACAGGGAGAACCCAGTTCATTAATTCCTTTCACATCCTTAACTCAATTTCTTCTTTTCTATTCTTTTCTTTTAAAATCTTTTTCATGAGCTAGTGTTAGATGTTGTGGGTTGGTTTGGTATTAAAGCAGGACATTAACTTTCCAGTTTACCTATGTACATCTTTCTCTTGTACATTCAAGTTGCGTACTTCTTCCTCAATCAATTCATCACCATCACTCTTTGGCTGTTGAAATTCACCTTCACCAGTTACAAACCGAAACCTCTTAAGCAGTGACATGAAAACTTTCTGGGTGACAGAAGAATTGCTGATAGAAGCCAAGCATGCAATAGCATCCTGAGAAAATACCGCCAGTGAATATGTGATATCTCATGAAATTGACTGGTATCAAAAAGGTAATGGCATGAGTATACATTAGCATAATTATAATTTCACAACTAAGAAACATTACTGAAAAGGCTAAACTCAATGTTACCAACTTAGAGAGATGCAGAGATTAAGGAATGTCAAAAGCTATCCTACTTACCTAGGGACTGAATCATATGAGCCCAGAAACTTTCAAAGAAGGTTACAGTCTATGAGGTGTAAGCATCAATTTATAGACACAACAATGATTTATATATGTACAATCTTTCGCTAGTATGACAAGAAAACCATGCCAGTAGCTCCAAATAACTTACAAGAGCAGCAACACTTACTTAAACTGCTCAAGCAAAATGAATATCGAACCACTCCACCTTAAATCAGGGGCAGTGGTGACCATGGCAGGTCACAAAGCCAGGCAAGCCAATCCAAATCCAATTGGTAAATTTCTAGGATGCACTTTGTATAGGCATCACCCAACCCAACACTATTGATAGAGAAGATGAAAGCCAAAAAACAGACGCTATAGAAAAGAGGAAACAGAGATAATTCGTAAACTAGAGTGAAAAAAATGCATAGTAGGAAAAGGGGGAGCAGGATATCAATGTCAAGTCAATTCTGTATCTCAAGAAAGAAACTTTCAACTTAGAGAAAATACAGCAAGAATTCATCTATCAAACATGTGAAAACAAAAATTAAGGTGAAGAAAAACTAAATATGGAAGAAACCTTTATATACGAGGGCTTCCCAGACTGTGAATCAACAAATAAGTCAGCTAGAGCATGAAGCAACTTTGAAGAACATGATGCCAAAGCTTTGATGTTTTTGGTTGCAGTTTTTTTGGAACAAGTGGCTACATTTTGGCACTCTAAAACAGAAACTTTTACTTCATTGTCATTTGAGGCACCACCATCACTTTTAGACAACATCACACTTCTGTTTTGATTCACGAGAACCTATCCAAAACCAAAGAAATAAATAAATAAAAATCAAATATAAAAGAAAAAAACAATTAAATAATGCATCCCAATGAAAAACACCAGGCCTAAAGAAGAAAGAAAATAATTAGCTCTTCACACCTATAAAGGGAAAAGAGAGGTCACCTGTAAGGCAACAGCGATATTCTGATGCATGAAGGAGTACTTCTTAAGAGAAGTAATCATAAGTTCAGCCAAAGCTCCAAACTTTTTGTGAGTATCAACAGGATACCGACAAAAGGCAGGAAGCAGTCCCCAGAGGCCATGAGCATGAGCCTGCAGATCTTGACCAATTACTGATTTTCTAACTGGACCAAAAAAGGGGAAAGGGGAATATAAATAAAAATATATATATTCCAGAAGTTGATATGTTCACAGCATAACAAATCGTTGTTGAATGAAAATCATGAAGATGAGCTATGATAGATAAAAGAACAACTCTCGATTGCATTACAATTAAAAAATGTTTATGAGCCAGTACAGCCCCACAGGTGATCAGTAAATCAGACAGCTGTCAGCTATAGTTGTGTGACCACTGACTAGTTAATGTATCAATCTGGATAGTTTCTATTGCAGGCTGCAGACATCAGTTTAGGTTCAGCAAAACACAAAGGTCCAATAATACAAATCTTCATCATCAAAGCAAGAGCTCTACAGCATAAATAAGGGCAATATGGTCATTTGAAACTGCCTAACTTCTGCCACCCATTAGAGTTCATCATTATAAAATTAGCCAGAATGGACAAACTTTTCGTTTACTTAAAGCTTTTAGGGCATACCTTTCTGACCAGCTTGCTTAAAGGATTTTGCAAGAGGCACGATGTGCTCCATATAATACCCTAGCGAAGCTCCAACAACATGGTCTTTCAATATGGGTACCAACCAGATATTTGAACATGTAAAATTGTCAGGATCAATGGAGATAGGTAGGAGCATAAGCAAGTTCTCCGGACCAATGGCAACCACTGCGGATCCCATGCAATTTTGAAGCTGGAATTGTAACAAAAAGGGCAGCAATCAATTCAGTAGATGTCATTTAAAGAAATTATACACTATCAACTAAAATGAAACGTGCACATCTGAATTGAGGAGTGAGTTTACAACAATAAAAGATATACAGAAATGATGATCTTGTTACATTTCCTAGGAAACATCTCATGAGATACGACTTGAACGTACAATGCTCATGTCAAATCTCTTAGAGAGATGTAACAGGCATTGGGCAAATTGACAGCTCAAAAGATAGTGGTTTCTTAGGACTGCTCAAAAGGTGACTATAGCTGTTGCATAGCTTCACACCCATCACTAAGGGCCAAAAAAAAATAACATTGTACCATTAATGCTAACATAAAATCATTTCAACCATGGATCAAAATTGGCAGATTGACAGCCCCAAAAATTTGTGTCACTGGCTGAAGAAATAGTACAAGCAAAAGAAGATGAAATAAAAATTTAAGAGGTCACTTGACACCGCCGCTCCATCAACATTGGGACAGTTGCAAGAACATCCATGAGCACTTACATGATTTGTGTCTGGTTTATCACAACCAACATCATTCATCAAGTCTGCAAGCTTAAGGATGATGTTCTTCATGAAGATATGCGATATATCTCCTGTAATATAAAAGCAAAGTTGATGAGCAGGAGCTCTACCCATTTATTAGATTAAACATAATCATGCATAGAAACAATGCAAGTAAACATATAATTCTGAGACAATGACAAGCACAATATTAAACATGTGGGCAAAAACATTGCATTTTGTTCGGAGGAGAACTACGAAAGTTCGCTATTCTTTTAAAATTTAGCTGGCAATATGGCCTCTAAAGTTATGCTAGTTTAAAATTTTGTCAAGGATAGAGATTTGGATACCATAAAATAGTTTGAAGCAAGCAATAGTATTATGAGTAAAATCAAGAAATATAATTGTGCTAAAATGGCAGAAGAACAACAAATTCCATGTACCAAGCTTCTTGAACAAAACAGATATGACTCCCAAAAGGTGTTCATTCGGAATTCCATCACATGAATTCAGAATATTCTCCATGACAGCGCATGTTAATTTTATCATATTTGCTTCTTCACTCTCTTGACTTGAATCATCAAGTGATTGACTTTCATTAATCACGACTTCTTTTGGATCTATATAGTGGTTGATCAACTCCTTCATTATATCTGAAGCCTGTGATGCAGTAGCCTCATCAGTCAAAAGACCTGAATCAGTATAGACATGTGTCAGGGGACCTAATAGTATGCAATCAACATGTCCACAACAATAACAAAGAAGAAAAATACTAGCACTGTTAACAGAGATCCAATAAACATATCAAGAAGCAAACCTGCTGTAGAACCAAAAATTTTATGTCCATTACTCATCCAAGAGCTTGATCCTCCAGCTCGAAGTTTATCTAAAATAGTTCTTAGCAGGGTGGCGGCAGACAATACAGTGTCCACAGGATTCTTTTGTCCCAGAGATAAATACCCAGAAAGAGAATCTATAATGTTCTCCTGATGCGGACCAATCACTTCATCACTTGAACTCACAAAAAATGCTTCAATATTTTGAAAAATCTGCCTCGTTAGCACTGAGAAATCAGACCTCAAAAGCTTAACTAGTTCTGGCAAAACTTTTGAACTGATTTTAACCGAGAGATACGGAACAGTAACCTTCAGAAGATTTAGCATATGAATGACCTCTAGATGTTCCAGCTTTGATAATGTTTCTTCTTTAGACTCGTCAAAAATCCTTGACTCACTCAATGTAAGTGCTACAGGCATGTAATTTTTGAACAACGAAAAGACCAATTTGCTAGCTTCCTTAACAACAGAAGAAGATCTAAAAGACTTGAAAACCTTCTCAAGACATTCTTGGGCACTCCTCCTCACCTGAAACAATGAAAGTCAAAATCCTAAACTCATCAACTTCCCTGCATTTATCCCCGTGACAACAGTATATTAGCTTTGATAAAAATCTCAACTTTCTCAAGGAACAGCACAAAATTAACCTAAGCAAGAGCCAAATATATCAAAGACAAAGAATTACTTCATTTTCAGCTTAAAAAAAACAAAGATTCAAACTGGAAATCAAATCAGTCTTATAAAAATAGAAACTTTAATAATCATTAATCACTGAATTACTTGACGATTAAGAAAAAGGCGCAACCTTTGGTCTCTTATCAACGGAGAATTTAATCAAACTTTCAAACCCTGCTTTCACAGAATCCCACTTCTCCAAATCACAAAACCCTAAAATCATAACCCCCAAGCACTTCACCACACAGCCCAGACTCCCCACTCCCACTCCTTCTCTCTCCGCCGCAACTTCCACTAACACCGCCACCGCCTCCTTCACCTTCGCATCCTTAATCCCCTTCTCTTCAATCAAGGGCACCACAATCGAAACAAACGAAAGTAACGCCGCAATTGCTGTGGAGTCTAGAGTTTTCGAATCGGAGAGATTGTTGATTGCGGCAGAGAAGTAAGCCGAGGGAGTTAAAGGAAGTGATTCGGCGGTAAGTATGGAACGGAGTGCGGCGGCAGTTGCCAAGAGGTGGCGGTGCTGCGGTGCTGTAGAGGTGGAGTATCGGGAGAGTAGTTGTTGGCAGATTTCTGTGTCGTTTTTCAATTGGGTTTCAGGTACGGGTTCGGGTTTTTTATGTTTCATGGTTGCCGGTTTCGTGTTTGTAAGGGTGGTTTCTAAATTTTGAGGGTTTAGACTTTAGAGGGTTTAGGGTTTTAGAATTGGTGAAGTAACGGGGAAGGTGATGCAATTTGGGCGGGTTTAAAATGGGCTTTAATGATGTTTTTTTGGGCCCATGTTTAGAGCCTGGTGATTGATGGAGACCAGCCGGCCCAGTTGGATTTATAGAAATTAGGGATAGATTAATCAGGTTTTTTTTTTTTTGGTATTTATACCATACCTATTACCTGTCAAGCAAGAGATTTTGATGTTAATATTATATCTATCAAGATATTCATATAAGTATATATTATTTAATATTCAGCAAAAAAAAAAAAGTAAAAGGATAGGTATTGCATATCAGATGAATAAATTATATTGAGTGTTGATTTTAAAATTTAAATTTAGTAAATTAAAAAACAAAAGGAAGGAAACTTTTTCTCCAACCAAGCTAACGAGGGTAGGAGAGAGAAAGCCAGAAATGAAGGGACGAGTTAAATTATTTCTTAGAAAGCAAAACAAAATGTTAATGCTACTCCTTAAGGCTGGTTTTGGTAAATAAATCATATTTAATGGATGATTATGTGTGCGTTTTGAGTTAAGTTTTGATAAGCTTTTACAATATCAAGTTAGGATGGAGGTTTTTTCTCGTTAAAGAACAATTACATAACTACAACAAAACACGAATAATTTCGTGTTTATGTTTTTTGTATTCTTTATTTTTATTATTATCATTATTATTATTAATTTAAAAGTCAATTTCAAAGTTTACTTATCAATCCAAACATGTACCAATCTAGTTTCTCTTCGAAATTATATAAGCATCATATATATATATATATATATATATATATATATATGATTTAGTCAACTTTGATTATCTAATCTATACTCAAATAAAATTCAATTATTTTTTTTAAATAGCATTATTTTAAAAAAAATCAGACAATTTTTTTAAAAAAAAGTTAAAATAAAAAATATTTAATAGAGATTAAGGGTGATTATTTTTTGTTTGATTCAGTTTTTACTTCTAAAAATAACAAAACTAAAATTTTGTAAAATAAAAACAAAAACAAAACAAAACCAAATTAAAATTAGTTTAAACTAACTATTTCTATTCAATTTAATTATTTTATATTAAAAATTAAAATTTAACCAACTAGTTTTGATTTTATTTAATTCGATTTTGTTGTAGTTTGATTATTTTATATTAAAAATAAAAATCTATATTTTTTTTTAAAAAGTTAATTTCTTTTAATTCAATCAATATTTTAGTTTTTTCTTACCCAGATGTCAACTCATTAATAACTTATAATTAAGAGGGCGTTTGACATTATGTTTAAAAAGTGTTTTTGAAAAAAATTAAATTTTTTTTAAATTAATATATTTTTGATGTTTTTAAATTATTTTAATGTACTAATCTTAAAATAATTTTTTAAAAATAAAAAAATATTATTAATATATTTTTTAAATAAAAAATACTTTAAAAAATAATAACAAGAACACCAATAACGAGTCGCTATTCATACGTCTAGTCCCAACTTGCAAAAGAAAGTAATTTTTGTGATGTGCGATTTGATAACAAATATCAAGGGAAGCGTCTCACCTTCTTGAGTATCTATACTCGAGGAAAGTGCTCCTGTGAGCCTGGTCGTTAAGCGCTTAAGGGCCATTCGCTAACTCTATTTGTGGCAGGTCCACCCATGGTGATGCTCATGGGTGTTCGTAGGAGACATCCCCTCTCGGACCGCAATCACCTTGACCATTCTTTCTGCACGAGGTGGAGGCTATGCACGCTACGTGGTCCCTGTCCTTCAGGCAAGGGACGTCTGGATCCAAGTTAGGCACCTTCCATTATTGATGTGCCCAGACGCGAAGCTTTAAAAGTGGGCTAGTTCCTCGATGGGTCAACTGACTTTGGGTCTACTCCTGGGCTATGGGTTCTGTCCCTTCGACTATGTATATTCTGTGCATGATCTCTAAAATACCATCCATTATTAATAAACAAAAGGGTCGTCTTATAAATCATTTACAAATCGTAAC